>NC_053488.1:1197446-1486403 GCF_015227805.2 Hirundo rustica | reverse complement strand
AAAGTGGGAAGAAAAGGAGGAAGAAAAGAGGGAAAGGAAGGGAGGAAAACAAAATGGGTGAAAGAAAAGGGGGCAAAGAAAAGAGGGGAAAGGAAAGGTGAAAAAAGAAAAGGGGGGTGAGAAAATAAAAAGTGGGAAGAGAAAGGGAGAACAGAAAGTAAACAAAAAAGGCTGAGGTTGAGAAAAGGAAAAAAAAAAATAAAAGAGCAAGAAAGCAAGAAAACCTAGAGAATTGATACTTTCCCAACACTAAAAGAACAACCTCCAGTCACTTTTTTTAAAGGTCCAAGCCCTGCCTAATAAGATGCCCAACAGGCTGTGAATTATCCAGCCATAAAACTTCCACTTGCATGTGACATTTGCTGGTAGGAATAAATCAGGGCAAAGAAAAGAGGAGCTGCTTTGGAGTTCAGTGACTATTATCCTAATTCTAAACGTATTAGCAGCGGTCTGAAAGCAGGACATTGTCATCCAGACAGACGGACAATGTTCATAACCAATGGTAATTTGTAGGACGCATAATTTGCTACTACCAAAATAGCACAGCATGTGGGGTTTTTTGCCCTTTTTAGTCTATAGCTGTGTCGTTTCTTTTGGCTGGTTGAAAGAAATCTGCTCTGCACACGCGGAGCAAGAGCTCAGACCTTCAGCAGCTCATAGAAAACAGGTGGCCAGGCATCGGGGGAAATACAGCCTTTTGAAAAAAGCTAATAAAATAAGCAGATGATTATAGAAAATGGAGATGAAACTGGCTTCTCATTCAGAAACAGAGAGTCAGAGAAAAATAAGTTTAGGCTGGGCAAATGCTGACTGAAAACACACCCTGCCACCACCTCTCTCTGAGTTTTAACAACACCGACAGAGTATTCATCTAAAATTTAAAATTAAAAAAAAAAAAAAAAAAAAAAAATTAGGGAAAGAAAAATCATCCCCTCAGGGCTGACCATCCCCAAGCCACAAAGCTTCTCTTCCCCAGGCTAACCTGGCTATTGGCTTAACACCAAGCAGGTTGTGGGCTCGGGAAAGTGAGGTTAAAACAGCCTTGCTGTCCTAAGACTTCATCCCCATCGGACAATAGCGCACAGCACTTACATGAAAGCTGAAATTTGGTCAAGTCCCAATCCTTTAACTTTCCATGGGGAGAACGTTAGGAGGTACCTCTCCTGCAAGCTCCAGGACTGCTCTCTTACACTGTTATTTCGTGGTGGAGATTAACACACACACACAAAAAATAATTAAAAAAAAAAAAAAAAAAGAGAGAGAAAGGAAAAAAAAATAAAGCAAAACCCACCCCAGAAAAATAAATGCCTGTATCCCTAACAGAGCAGCAGGGTGGAGCCAGCACATCCTTATATTTAGCTGCAGGCAAAGTCTTAAAGTTGTAGTGCATTTATTTTCCATCAAGCACATCCATGTACAAGATTTAAAACTCCCCAAACTCCCGCTATTTGCCCCATTCTCTCTTTCATGGGGCACACTGGGACTGTTATCACTGTTTTATTTTTATTTTCCGAACTGAGGAGCCTTGGGATGGATCAGAGATTTCAACAAGCTCAGCTGAAGTTACCTCAAGCTCAAGTGAGTGCAGTTTCCCACAACCCTGGGAAAATAAATTACAATTTTTTTTTTTTTATTTTTTTTTTTTCCCCTTACAGTGGAAAAAAGGTAGTTACCAGGCATAAATCGAGCCTCATATTTAGAAAACTCTCCACGGGCTGAAAGGCTGTGAATCCATCCCTACCTGCCCCAGCAGAGCCAGCCTGGGCGGCAGCCAAGGTCAAAGCCCATCTGCAGAGGGCACGATTTGCCGGGACATCCAACACAAACAGACACCGAGGCGGGGGAAGGAGGGAGGAAAAACCCACAGGGATCTGCTCCCAGCTCATGGTCCCGAGGCCTCATCCATCCCCAGCCACTCCAGCACCTCCCGCTTGGCCTCGCCGCTCCCTTTTCATGCCCTGCCAGCCCCCCCTCGGGCGCTCCGGCAGATGCCGTGCGTGGAGCTGCAGCCTCCCCTGCCAAAGCCGGGCGACGGCAGAAGGCTCGGCCAGCTCGTGAAAAAAAATAAAAAATAAAAATAAAAAAAAAAGAGCATCTGCACTTTGCCACTCGCACAGCTGCACCGCGACGGCAGGGCCTGGAGACGGGGTTGTGTGTGGTGGGGGAAAGGGAAGCGAGTCCGTCACGCTGCTGCAGGAGCTGCCGCTGACCTTCCAGGGAGCCTTCGTCGAGCTTCAGGGAATGAACTGAGAGGACTGAGTAGGAAATTTCTTCTTTCTCAGCGTTTTCCTTCAAACTGTCCAGCAAAGCTAAGCACGGAGGAGCATCTGAAAGCCCTCAAGAGGAGGAATCAATCGTTCGCTTTCCAAGCAAGTGCCTACAGAACTTGCTCGGAGAGTCATCTGCTCATTTTCTCTTTATTCCATCAGAAGGGCTGCTCCCCGAGCAGTCCTAACCTCTGAGAGGAGGACAGCCCACAATCCCCTCCACGAGGATCCACACGCTCCAAATGGGAGCCACCACTGGGTTCTACCCTGCCTTGGACTAAAACATGAAAGCATGCACCAAGCCCGTGCTCTCCCATGAAATCCTGCCTCCACTTCCAGCAGCGCTCCCTGTCACTGATGCTTCAGCAGTACCGACCCCAAAGTCTGTTTTTATCATGTATTTTAAGAAAATTTGGAAAATACTCCTCCTCAGGAACTCTGTGAGCAGGAACTACCATCCTTCCCACCCTTCTCATGGGGGGACAGGGAGGTGCCCTGGATAAAGGCAAGATGCTGCTGTGGGGCTTCTCCCCCAGCCACATCTCAATCCCTACATGAGATGAGTGGGTAGGAGTGAAAAGCCATTTTTCCCATTTTTCCTATCCATCTTAATCCATCTTAAATTTCAAACTGAGCAGCCATCTGGGATCTCCTCCTCCTGCACTCTGTAAAAGAAGCTGACATTTATCCAGTGGCAAAAAAGGAGCATCAACATGGATTTAGGGGGATCAGATCAGCTTTTGGAATTCTGACGCCCAACCCATCCTCAGGAACAAGCTGCCTGGAGAAATGGTTCATGTCCCACCCTGGAAACACGCAGAGCCAGGCTGGATGGGCAATTGATGTTCCTGCCCATGACAGGGGGATTGAAACTAGATGGTCTTGGAGATTCCCTCCATCCCAAACTGTTCTATGACTCTCCTCCAAAACACTCCAGAACGGTTTGCAGGAGTTCCTTAACAGAAGGTCATGGAATGGTTTGGGTTGGGAGGGACCTTAAGGGATAATCCAACCCAATGATCCCATGGGCAGGGAGACCTTCCACTATCCCAAGTTGCTCCAAGCCCCGTCCAGCCTGGCCTGGGACATTTCCAGGGATCCAGGAGCAGCCACAGCTGCTCTGGAAAACCCAGAACGATGAGCAGGTTCAGCTTTTTCACCAGGTTTCCCCACATCACAGTGACAGACAGGACATGGCCTGGACAGCCACACGAGATGTGATTAGAAGTTGGTAATTAACTCATGATGCACACAGCAGAGCAGCTTTTCGTGCTGCTCCATGGTTTCTGGAGGGAAACCATGAGGAAAAAACCTTACTCTGTCAATGTACAGGCATTTGGAGACAACCCAACAGCAGATCTCTCGACTGAAAGGGACATTTTTTGTTTGTTTGTTGTGAACCACTGGTTGCCAGTGCAGGACCTCGCACTGGGCATCTGTCCTACCATACAATTTGCATGACAGATGCTCTTTCGTCCTTCTAATTGTTGAAACAAAGTGGGTACTGAATGAGGGCCTTTGAGGCCAGCAGGGGCTTCAAATATAGTCAGTGTTGAGCTAATTCTGCAGGGCAGTGTCTCCAGCTTCCTCCACCCTCTCCATATTTATGTTACAGCCATCCAGATCCAATTTTTTGCTGACTGTGTCCTTGTCCTCCCTCTACCCTCTGCAGGATTTCATTAATCCCACTTTGCTGGCCAGTGGGGGGACAAACATTCTGTTATTTTTATTTAATTCCGCCCCTACTCTCCCCCCGGCTTCAAAACACCTTCAGGGATCTCCTCCGGGGTATCCACGCGTAACATCCCTCACCGTGACCCAGGGAGAGGCAACATTCTGGGGGCCAAATGCTTCTGCTGGGTTTTAAATCCTGGTACCAAAACCAGCATCTTGGAGCACGCCGAGCATCTGACTGCTGGGGACCAGGAGCCCAGCCAGGACCAGAAGGGATCTCACCACCATCACCACAGCACAAACCTCTTCTAGGGAAGACGTAGCCCTTGAAGGCAGCAGGGTTGGGAGCCAGAGCTGCCAAAATAGAGCTCGAGTCCTGCAGTCAGTTATCAAGGGCTACGAGTCACTGATCAAGGAAAGCTGGGGACAGACCTCAGCATCCTCCTCATCCAGCACCACCTTGCTCTGCACAGCACCAGCAAGACAGCTTTACACAGCACGTAAGCTCTGGGGTGATGCCTGAAAGCTCCAAAGTACCAGCAAGAATGGCTGTGAGGAAGGCACCCAGGCTCCAGCTGCCTCCTCTCCCCACACAATCTACCATCAGCAGAGACACGCTCCAGGGAGTTCTTCAAAAAGGGAATTGGAAAGAATAACACGCTCGACTCTTATTTACCTGGGTGGGAGTTCGGCACTTCATGCCATCAGTCCTCTCAGAAATTCCAGCTTAACTGCTACAATGAAAAGGAAATATTTTTCTACACTGGGGTTATTAGATGTTGCCATAGTGGCATGCGTGGGTGTGCACTTCGATATTAGCTGAAGGCCCAGATCTGCAAAGATGCACATAAATCACTTGACTCCCATGAAAACAGCAAGAACAGTCATAAAATGACCCAAGCGCTGAGATCAGACCCACCCAGACAACTTCAGTGTGTGCTACCGAGGCGTAAAAGAGGGAGAAAGGAAAAGAAAAGACGTATTAAATTTTTATTTCACCTCACGATGTTTCTGCACCGAGTGTGTTTTTCTGCGCTGATCTAACACTCACTAAAGCCTCCTTGAGTCGTCGCAGCTGTGATGGAGGGGTGTGGATGCTGACTGGGGCTCCCCACACTCAGCCTGGGGTCCCTGTCTCCCCTCAGGGCCACAGCAGGGATCTGACCACTCACTCCAACGACTGCAATGCCTTTCCCAACCCCTTCTCTCTTCTTTGTCTCTTCTCCCACCTTCCCAAACAGCTGCAAAACGAACCAGCAAGGGACGGGCAAGCCAGGAGGTGAGGCTGGTCACGGAGACCAGGGGTTTAGGCAATAGAAGGGTGGGAGGCACAAATACATCTTTTCACGGGATGGAGGGAAGAGGCTTTGCTGAGAGATTTGAAGGCTGCCCACCCCTCACCTTCCACCCCTGGGCTGTGTCACTGCAACCTGGTCTAGTGGAAGGCGTCCCTACGTATGGCAGGGGCATGGAACGAGGTGCTCCTTAGGATCCCTTCCAATGTAAACTACTGTAGGATTCTGTGATGGTTGGGAAACCGCTGTAGGGAGGAGGATCTCGACCCTCTCTGTGTCACTGCCCAACTTCCACGGCAGACCCGTGGCTCAGCGCAGGCGTCCAGCAGCACTCAGCTGACGGGGCTCCGCAGGCACACAGACAGCCTCCCACCCACCAGCACTTACACACAGGCTCCCTGCCAGCCACGTGGCACACAGCAAGACTGTCACCAGCACACGGTATCTCACTTAGCGCTAAATCCCCCCCAATAAAAAGCAAACACGTTAAAAAAAAAAAAAAAAATTAAAAAAAAATGGAACCACAGCATCCCAGGCCAGCTCCCTGCCACAGCTGCTCTGGCACCAACAGCCCTCACAATAAAAGCTTCTGAGTCTTAGTTTTTGATTCTTCCCAAAGAGATGCTGGCTTATCTACTCCCTCCCACCCTGCAAGCACCCAAGCAACACCTTACACACATCCCCTCTGAATGCCTCCACAGCTCCTCCGTGTGCTCTTTGTGCAGGAACAATTAAGCTCTGCTCAACTTTTCCATTAACCCGAGCAGCCCTTAGTCATGTCTAACGAACTCACAAGTCGCTGTGCTTTTTAATTTGATTCAAGACTCGCGTCTGCCCGGCTCAGACACATGCAGAAGGTCCAGTCCCTCAGCGCCTTGCAGTCAAACACCAGTGAGGCTGCTCCCTGTCCCTGCTCTGCCGAAGCTGGATGACTACACGAGGTGCCAGACAGCTCGGAATTAGGTCCAGGATTTATCCCAGGAGTGTCTGGCTGCACAGAGATTGCAGGCACCCTCAGGATTAATTTGATTAAATGCACCCACCCATCTGCAGTTGGGTGGCAACCACACGGCATGGCTCTACCATCACCGGTGTGTCTCCTATCACTGAAAACGTTTCCTCACTCGGGTCATTAGGACCTCTGACAAGATACTTACTCTGAAGTAATCTAGGCACTTCAAATTATTCCTAGTCCTCCAACAAATCTGACCCTTAAAGAGCCAGGTCTCAGATCTGTTTCCTTGAGAAGCCAGATGAAAAATGTTACATGCAAACATGGCTTTGATCAGTTAACTGATCATGCAATCAGTGCCAACATGGAAAACTATGGTGCTAGCGGGCTTTGGGAGATTTAGAACCACAGAATCAGAGAATTGTCTGAGTTGGAAGAAACCTTAAAGGTCCCCTGGTTACGACCCCCGTGCCACCCCTTAGTCCGTTCCCTTTGTCACTTAAGACACCAAAATAATCATCAGGGGAAAAGTTAGTCAAGACCAATCAAGGCAAAGTCACCAAGCTGAGCTCCCTGAAGCACCTGGTAAGAGGCAGAAGCGCTCACTCATTATTTTACTGTCTCAGACTACCTGCAGACTCAGGGAGGTGCTGCTACGCTTGGATTCATGGAGATAATTTTGCAGTCGCTGTCGTTAGGGATTCATTTAGAGCTTGCCTTTGTAAACCAGAAAGCTTAATAAAAAAAATACATGCAAGTCTCTGCACCTACAATTTTCAGTACATCACCTGCCCAGGGCATCATCTCCACTCTAGTTTCAAAGGCAGGCATGATGATAGGAATATATGCAGCTCATAAAATCTTCATGAAAACAAGTGACCTCATCAAGGGAGAGCAACTAAGTGACACCACTGCACGAAAAGCTGCAATGGGAGCCTGACACCCGAGAATACCAGGCAGGAACCCCCTCGTCAGAGCTGCTACCTGCCCTAAGCCAGCTCCACCTCAGCACCCTGCCCAGTATGTCCCACATGGCGTGAATCACCAGGCCAGAGCACCAAAGGATTTGCTCCTTCAAGCACTGAGCCCCATGTCCATGAGGATGCTTTACAGGAGGTTGCCTTAGTCTCATCCTCAGCCAGCAGAGAACAATCCAGCCCTTCATTAAAGACCTGAGGCTGTATGGGAAACATCAGGGTATGAACCAGAATAAACTCAGGAGGAGATGGCAAAAAGAGAGGTGACCAGCAGGTGATGCACCCCACAGCCTGCCCAAACACATCTGGAACAAACAGATTCAAAATCCTGAATCTTCCCCCCCGACTCCTCTGCCTTACCCCACTCTGATCCTCTCTCCCTTGGTCTCTCTCCAGTCTGCAGCATGTGGTGACTGTAATTATGGTTCACCTCAGTGCTGCACAGCCACACCACCTCCAGGTACTTAACTTCTTTTAATCTTGCTTCATGTTTCAGTCCCTACAGCCCACTCGTGATGTCTGCAACTCTTCTTCCAACACCCTCAATTCATCAATAGCCATGTCAGGCTTTGACCTCCAATTTTCTAACTGCTCAGTTAAACCACTCTGCCACTGGCCCCGCTCCTGCCTTTGTTAAAAACGAGGGGGGAGCCTCATTTGCTTTCTTATTTGATCATCACTTCACTTCTGTGGTGTGCACTCTGTTTCCCCATCTCGAAAACCCATCAAGCAGCCCCATTCCAGACTGGTGCTGGGGCTGTTGTTACCTTTAATGAGAGGAAATTATGGTTAATGCCTAATTTTAATTTTTCCCCCTCCTTTAATTTTTTTTTTTTTTTTTTTTTAAATAGCTTTCCCAGAAAAAGCAGCTTTGGCAGAGTGCTGCCACCTGAATGCTAATGAACACCGAAGGGACCCGACGTGTCTGCCTCCCTGCCAGACATCAAATTGATTTTCAAATTGCTTTGATGACATAAGGTGGTTTCACAGTTTGGACCTGTGTGATTACCTGAGCATTTATCTCAGTGGGCTCTTCCACTTACCTGCTTTAAAACAACCCAGGCTGCTGGACTGGACCTTTGTGATGAGGGTTATGGTCCCCCAGGCTGCGACCAGATCACGGGAACCCGGTCTGAATTTGGATAATTTGGATATGCCTGAGCCCCAGCAAATGAGTATGGGGGCCAGTTTGCAGCAGAGCATCAGCTAAATCTTTAGCCTTACAGTTTTGGAGGACAAAGGAGACCCCAAAGAAGGTGGCTGTCCCATCCCTGGAATTCAAGTCCTGGTGGGATGAGGATCTGAGCATCCCGGTCTAATGGAAGATGTCCCTGCCTGTCAGAAGCAGACTAGATGGCCTGCACAAACCAAACTGTTTTATGATTCCAAAATATAAATTTGGTTCAGCGCTAGGAAAGAGTTTTGGATGTCTAATGAAATTTAAAAATTAATTTCACTTGGGGAATTTCAGCTTCTGTGCGAGGGCCGGGAAAGCATCTGACTTGCCGGCTGACATTCTCTCCGAAGCCAAAAGCATGAGGATGAGGAAGGAAGGACAATCAGGGAGCTAGAGGATGTTCCGAGGAGCCAGGAGCTCCCCATGGAGACATTGCAGAGCTCAGGCACACTCATCCCTCCTTCCGAAACACTCACCCTCTGAAGTGGATGCTGAATGGGAAGGAGGTGCGGCTGACAGGAGGAGAACGTGATACAGGGATGGCTCAGACTCTCCTCCATGAGCAAAGGCCCAAGCCCAGGAGGAGAGGAACAGAGCCTGCCAGAGGGAAACCCGAGCCCTGCATCGTGCCAGGCCGCAGATTTAAATCCATGGGAAAAGTCAGCAAAGAAAGGCCGACATGAAAAACACAACCCTGTCCCATTCGTAGGACAGGTGAACACCCGGGATTCCACTGAGCCTCAGTTTACTGCCTGGTGAGCAGAGACCAGGTTCACTGGCTCTGCCCAGGCCAGAGGGCTTAGAGACACCCACCGTGCCAGCCGGCATTAGGACTCAACTGAGATAAAGGAATAAACTGCTGCAGGCTGAATTCAGCCTCCAGATCAACATGGATCAGAGACTGGATTAAGGGGGAGTGAAGGGAAATACAAACTGCTCGCATTAACCTGTGGGTAACATCAGCAGTGACCCCAAAGGTAGTATTTCTTTTATTCCCACGCACGGCTGCGTCTCGGTGCGCACAACAGCTGGAATGCAAGAGGCTGGAGTGCAATTTATGGAGTGCTTTGCGACGACAAGGGATGAGGGGAACAGCAGGACAGTATTTATTATTACTGCTTTACATTAAAAGGAGCACAGTTCGTCGGCGGTTTACATTTCTGGGGCACCTTTCATCTCAAAAAGATAACAGAAGCATCCTGCTAACAAGGATGGGGGGCATGTGAGCCAAAGCCTCATCACTGGATCTATCCAGGTTGATAAATATATATATATATATATATATATATATATATATATATATTAAAAAATATATGTAATATATATATGGGACTAGAGAAATTCAAATTACCACCTTTGAGTGCAGCCATTTACAGAGTCACAAAAACACCATTCTCCCCAGACCTCTGAGTGAACCCTTGCTGTGCCCACATGAAGAAGTAATCAGCACTTAGCAGCATTTCTCTTCCTGCTTTGTATTGCCACACAGGCACTCGCCATTTGTGCAGCACAAAGAAAAAAAATAAATCACAGGCACCCTAAATAGGCTCAAGGGTGGGTTGTTGTTTTTTTGTTCAGCCAGACAAGGATGTGCTCCTTCGGCACAGATCCTGCTGGGTTTGGAGAAGGATTACTATGGCACAGGATGCAAGAACAAGCCCTGACCACCCCGAAGACACCGGCTTGGTGCACAAGCTGATGGATGGGAGATCCCAGTGTCCATGAGGGCTTCACACCTGCCTGTGGGTGTGTGGGTGGCAAATGCTCTCACCCACATTTATTTGGTTTGTGTGGCCAGGCTTTGGTAGTTGCAGGGGCGGCTTCTGTGAGAAGCTGCCGGGAGCTTCCCCCGCGTCCAGCAGAGCCAATGCTGGCCAGCTCCAGGACAGACCCCAAGGCCAATCCCATCAGGAATGATGGTGATGTCTCCGGGATAACAGATTTAAGAAGAAAAAAGTGGTTGCCCAGTCTTCATTGTGGGCAGAGAAGAGCGGGGTGAGAACACATGAGAGTAACAACTCTGCAGACACCAAGGGTGGTGGTGAAGGAGGGGCAGGAGCTGCTCCAGGTGTCGGAGCTGAGATTCCCCTGCAGCCCACGGAGGGCACAGGGATGCAGAGATGCACCTGCAGCCCATGGGGGAGCCCATGCCAGAGCAGGGGGATGACTGAGAGAGGCTGTGACCCCACTGAAAGCATGTGGAGAGGGAAGCACATGCTGGGGCAGGGAAGGACTCCAACTCCTCTCCCTGAGCAGCAGTAGCACCATGATGTGATGAGCTGACCATAACCCTCATTCCCTGTCTCCCTGTTCCACTGGTGGAGGAGGGAGGGGTGGAGGGGAAGTGTTCTAAGGCCTGCTTTTACTTCTCATTATCCTTCTCTGATTTTGTTGTTAACTAATTCAAATAATATTCTGATGGATAATATTCAAGCTGAACCTGGTTTGCCCTGGTTTGATGCTATTTGGTGAGGGATTTCTCACAGTTCTTCTCTCATTAATTTTTCGTTATATTTTCTCTCACAGTCCAGCTGTGGAGGGCAGTGAGAGAACTGCTTAGATGGGTGCCTGAAATCCAGCCAGGGTCAACCCACTACACCAGAGGACATCTGAAGAGATATTGCCAGCAGGACAAAGGAGAGGACTCTGTCCCTCTGCTCTGGTACAACCCCATCTGGAGTCCCACATCCAGCTCTGGGGTCCTCAGCACAGGAAAGACAAGGAGCTGCTGGAGTGAATCCAGAGGAGGCCACGGAGATGCTGCCAGGGCTGGAGCCCCTCTGCTCTGGAGCCAGCCTGGCACAGCTGGGGCTGCTCAGCTGCACAAGAGAAGGCTCCAGGCAGAGCTCCGAGCCCCTGCCAGGGCCTGAAGGGGCTCCAGGAGAGCTGCAGAGGGACTGGGGACAAGGCACCCAGGGACAGCAGCCAGGGAATGGCTCCCAGTGCCAGAGGGCAGGCACAGCTGGGATCTTGGGAAGGAATTGGTGTCTGGGAGGGTGTTGAGGCCCTGGCACAGGGTGCCCAGAGCAGCTGTGGCTGCCCCTGGATCCCTGGCAGCGTCCAAGGCCAGGCTGGACAGGGCTTGGAGCAGCCTGGGACAGTGGGAGGTGTCCTTGCCCGCGGTAGGAGATGCGACAAGATAGGCTTTAAGTTGATCTTCAGATCCCTTCCAATCTAAATCATTCTGGGGTTCTGATCTCCTTCCCCACTGTGCAAAGTGGAGACATCTCCACCAACAATCAGATGCAAACCCTGGTGCAGGAGACACCTGCACAAAATAGCCCAGGGGTGACAATTCAGCCTTGTTTTAGCATTAGGGCCACTGCTGCTAAAGCAAAACAACAGCCGCCATGCAGAGCAGGAATACTTTTACTCCACCAGCTACCCAGAACACTTCTAGACCCCATCCAAAGTTTGCCACTGCCACAGAAAATGAATTTTGCCTTGCACCCTGTAGCAAAGAGAGCTGCAGGTCGCCTTTTCCAGACACAGCTGCTTGCAGTATGAGTAAGAGAAAATGTGTTTTCCCCACATATGGGCAACCATCTGAAAGCCCTGCTACACCAACCTGACGGCAGAACCAAGCAAATGTTTGGTGACATTTCCCTATTGCTGTCTAGCAGTTAAATAAGCTTTAAAAAAAAAAAAATTCCTTGCTTTGGTGCTGGTTAATTCTATTTTAACAGCATGAAAATCCTCCAGAGCTGAGCAGCAGAGACTGAAGCGAGCCAGGTAAAAGTAAGGGGAGAAGAGCAAATATAACCCCGAGCATCTCCCCTCTCCTCCAGAGAACAGCAGTGCCTTGCTGTTAGCAATTAAAGGAACAAAAGCTACGAGGCTGCTGCCGTCCCCCTGCACACAGCTCTTCCCAAACCTCGGATGTGGATGACAGCTACTGGATCCGCGCTGTGCAAAACGTTCCTCCTGAGGTTTGCGACCTCCAGCTCGCCCGCCGCGGTGTTGACAGCTCCCAGTCGCCAGTGGGCACGGGGATTCTCCGGCAGTTCCAGCGGGATCGCTCACCCCTCCATGTGTCCCAACTCTCTCTGCCTCCCCCACCACCACACACTTGCTTTTGGGCCGCATTTGGAAGCTCAGCCTGTTAATTAGGGTAAAGGAAGCCAACATGTCCAGCCCTGACCTCCAGTGTCCTCAGCTCCTCTGTTTGGCGGCGTTGCCCTTGCAAAAAGCCTGCCAGCGTTTTGGCAGGAGAGGGCTGCTCCCTGCCTCGTGGGAGCAAACGATAACACGGCACAGAATTACAGCCCCCAGACTGCCGAGGGATGGCTCAGATAGGGGAGCAAGGTGCAAAGGATTTCATGCCCTGGTCTGAAAGATCAGCAGCTTTTTCAGAGTAATTTCTGGACAACCCCGTGAGTTCTTTTTTTTTTTCCCCAGTTTCATCTGTTCCCTGCCTATTGAATATCGCCGAGTTTCCTCCAGAACACAGAATAAAATCAGTTGAGACTCACTGCAACGGGAAAACTCTTTTTTCATACCAATTCTCCAGACCCGGGGGAGCGACTACAGTGGCGAGGAGCTGAAGGCAGAAACGAGCTGGGGGCTGATCCTCAAAGACCAATTAAGCCTCTGGCATCCCTCATGTTGATGATGCTCCTCCCCGGGCTCCAGCAGGCAGCATGATGCATCTCCTGCCCAAAATGCTAAGGAAAGAACACACATTACTGCCTGCAAAGAGGGTACATCAAGATCAATGGCTCGCTGCAGACCCCAGCGTGGGAATGATGTCACCCCGCCGCCAGACGCGTGGTGACAGGCCCTACAAAGGAAAACATCTTGCATCACCGAGATGCCTGTTGAGCTTACCCTCCAGAATAAAAAAGGGGCATTGACCTGAAAAAAAAAAAAAAAAAAAAAAAAAAAAAATCACGGACTTTGCTTGTAGGAGGGTGGGAAGATGGTACCGAGAGAGAATGGGCAGCACAGCAGCTCAGGATTGTAAAATCATGGAGGGGTTTGGGTTGGAAGGGACCACCCTGTTCCACTCTCTGCTGTGGGCAAGGACAGGTTCCACTATCCCAGGTTGCTCCAAGCCTTGTCCAACCTGCCCTTGGAACACTTTCAGGGATGGGGAATCCATGCCCTCGCTATGCTTGGTGGGCTCAGTCAGGATCATGATCCCTAAACTGTGGTGCCAACGCCCTAAGGTGTCTCATCACCTCCTCCAGCCCTGGAATGACACCTCAATCACTCCTGCCAGTGGGTTCACCAGGGCCCCACCTGCTTTACTGTGGAGCCCAGGATGGCCAGCAAGGGCTGGGATGCTGCCCTGGGCACCATGGGCAGCCCTACAGCCCTGCCATGAAAATCTGAATGTAGGATCTCCACACATAATGGGCTGTCTTACATGTTCCTGCATGAGTTTTCCATCAGCCATTTTCACAAATTCCAACAAGGGCGTTCCAGGAGCTGGAAGAGGTGATTTGTCTTTTTTTTTTTTTTTTTTTTTTTTTTTTTTAATCTAATGACATGTCCTACTTGTATTAAAAGTAGGAGGAAAATGTCTTGAGTCAATGAGAAACAGATCTGGGGGGAGGTGAAAGAGGTTCGGCGGCACAGCAAAAAAACTCCAAAAAACTAAAAGCTTGCCACCCCTCCACATTTTGTTTGAATCAAAATTAAATGTCTTAGTCCACTACTACCAAGTCCAGTTTAATCTCTCCTCCTTCTAACTGTTAATTGTAATTCCCAAACAAAAAGTTGAAAAGCTTCATTGAGAAGCTGTCAAAAAGAAAATGTTTTGGCATTTCCAAAATGACACATTTCATTCTGACATTTCACTTGAAATGCCTGGACATTAAAAATAAATTAGCTCCCCCTGGGGATTCTCAACATATCCAGTTGCCAAATTCAATTTAAGCTTATGAATAGTCCAGGCTTTCTGAAATCCAACTTTTGAATTCACAGAATCCCAGAATGGTTTAGACTGGAATAAGCCCCAAAGCTCATCTCCTTCCACGCCCCACCATGGGCAGGGACACCTTCCACTATCCCAGGTTGCTCCAAGCCCTGTCCAATCTGGCCTTTCCAGGGATCCAGAGGAAGCCACAGCTGCTCTGGGAAACCTGTGCCAGGGCCTTACGAAATTTCTTCCTAATATCCAATCCAAATCTACTTTAATTAACTTACACTGGAAGTTCAGTTCAGTTTTAGTCCAGTCAGTGACGCTGATACCCAAAACTTGATCTCCAGCCAACACCTCAAGCTTAGAAATACTCACACCTTATGAAAATAATATATATGAAGAGAATGAGTTAGCCTATGACCCAACAACAGCCTCTCAAATTATTTTAACATGTGTTTTGCTCCTAATATACTGCTGTCATTCATGGGGATTAATGGTTGTTATTAATCACCTCATTTGAAGGCACAGGAGAAAACCATCTCCCCGCGCACACGCCAGAGGGAACATTATTTATCTGCTATCACCAACACATAATAAAAACATTTTCTGAGCAGATCTCACCTCATATACAGACGGCCATGTCACGCCTTGAGTGATTTGCAAGGCTTTGGAGGCAGGACAAAACCAGCCAGCAATGACAAGCAAGGGTATCATCTCATGGCCCCTCCTCAGATGAGTAATACTCATGGAGGTAAGCACATCCATCAGCCTGAGGCCTTGGTGAAGACCTCTGGGGACACCGTGGTCACAGCCCTTCTGGCTGTGAGAGACCCCAGAGCAGCTTGGCTCACCAGGAACCTGGGCTGTCCCACCTGCTGGAGCTGTCCTACAACTGCGTTTCTAGAAGGTGCCACACAGAATCACAGAAGGGTTTGGGTCGGAAGGGTCTTTAAATATTGTTCCAACGCCAACCACCATGGGAATGACGTCCAGTAGGTCAGGTGGCTCCAGGCCTCATCCAGTTGGCCTTGGACACTTCCAGGGATGGGGCAGCCACGGCTTCTCTGGGAAACCTTTGCCAGGGCCTCCCCACCCTGACAGCCAAGAATTCCTTCCCAATATCTGTTCTAAATCTCTCCTCTTCTAGCTGAAAACTAAAACCACTGCCCCTGGTCACATCCAGTGGTTTCAATCCGGTTTGGATAGACAATTGCACAGGGAAACCTGTGCCACTAGGCTGAAATCAGCACCATGCTGGTGTGATCTCGCTGGGTGACTGAGGGACCAAAGTCAGTCCAGGCCAGGAAAACCTGTCCCCAGCCACCACCAGCAAGGCACCAAGTTTTTCCAACAGCAAAAAGTCTGATCAGGATCAGCATCTTACCCCCATTTTGCTGTGGAGGTTCCAGAGAGGATGCTTTCCCCGTTTTTACTTTTTAACACTGCAGCTTGGTCGTATTGAAAGCACTTAGCACCAAAGACAGAACTGAGAACAGTTCAACAAACTTCCACTCTCCTGGATGTCTATAATATCAGGTCTAAACCAAAATACCCTTGCACTCTCCTGAGCAGGGCTATGGTGGGTCTGAAACGCCAACTCTGCTCCAGCACAAGCTTCACATCGAGCCGCACACTTAAGGAAAACTTACATGTTTATACACCTTGCTTGCACAGCACGGTGCTTGTGGGCTAGAGGCTCGAGTTCCTTCTTCTGATTCACTCCTTGAGTGAGTTAAACTATTTATTTGAACTCAAATCCACATGAGGTACAGAACAGCTCAGGCTTCGGCTCAGTGCCAGCTGCACTCCCATTGTCCACCTTATAAAAGCAGGTATCCTGGCACGGACACAGGAGGTATGAAATACAGAAGATGACAAAACACTTCTTTTGTAAGACACCTGCAGAAAAAAAGAACTAATGCAATAGGGGAAAAAAAAAAAAAAAAAGGAAAAAAGAAAATAAAGAGAAATATCTATATTTTGCTTTTCTCTCCTGTTGTCCTTTCTCTAGATCCCTTTACCTCTTGCTTTTTTTTGAGGTTAGGGACAGAAGAACCAGCCTCTTTGCATTCAGCCTCTTCTCCATTCCCCACACACTTCTGTATTTAATCCATGCCCTGAAGCTCAGCCAATATCCCTTATTAAATGAAGTTGGCTCTTCATCTGCTGAACTACAAAAAAAATTAAAAAGCAATCTTATGAGAAATACAGGGCTTCTGGGAATCCTAAAATGATTTGTGTTGGAAGGGACCTCAAAGCTCATCCACTCCCACCCTCTGCCATGGGCAGGGACAGCTTCCACTGTCCCAGGCTGCTCCAAGCCCTGTCCAGCCTGGCCTTGGACACTGCCAGGGATCCAGGGGCAGCCACAGCTGCTCTGGGCACCCTGTGCCAGGGCCTCAACACCCTCCCAGCCAGCAATTCCTTCCCAGTATCTAATGTGAACCTGCCCTCTATCAGTTTAATATTCCTAACGAGGCTGTTCCTTTTCTCTGGAGTCCTAAACTAAAAACCTGTTGGTGTGAGGTCGGATCTGGGCTTTTCACCCACTCGGATCCTCCAGCTGAAAACCAAGAGCACGAAGGAAATCCTCTTGAGCACGCCAGGTGTGTTAGCGCCGGACCAATGCACTAAGGTGGCATAACCCAAGGCTTGATGCACATACACTCTTCCAGGCAAGATGCACTAAAGGTTCCTTGACTCTCTTCTGCAACAAGAAGCCCTGGCCTTGTTGATTGGCACGGCAAGATAATTTCGGTAACTATTTCGCTCACGTAGAAGTTCTCTGTCATTCCAGGCGAGTGGAGTACCCTAAGGCACAAGGGGATTTCTCCCACCAGTCCCACATCCAGAAACACCCCATGCACGAGCAATGGCTCCCCTAAAGGAATAATGGCAAGGAAAAGCTCCAGGCTTTGGCTAAGGGGGTCCTGGATACGCCTAGATATTTAAAGAATAACACAAACCCACTTTCTCAGAAGCAGCATCTGATGAGCTCTGCCCAAGATCACATCCAAGGAGCAACAGCCCCTGGAGTACAGTAGAGTACAAATGGTCTCTAACAGAGTATTTGGCTGTTACATCAGTATTAATCCCCCAGCAGCTCAATTGTGGGAGGCTCATGAAACCTCTCTCTTTTCCCCACTGTACCAGTGAAAGGTCTTCAGCAATTTCCATCCAAACAACTGTCCTTTGTGAATAACAGGACCATTCATGGAGTATAATTTTATGACCTCATTCAAGCAATTTTAGCCAAATTGTGCTTCCTCTCTTGAAGAGCTGCCTTTGGTGAGGAGAGATTGTTTGCAACCACAGCAGCAACAAAAATACACATTCTTTACTTCCACAACCTGGTCTTTTTTTTTTTTTTTTTTTTTTTTTTTTTTTTTTTTTTTTTTGTAGTTTCTTTCCAAAACACCCGCTGTCTGTCAGAACGATGCTTCTCCTCTGACAGAGCCTATAACCATCACTCAAAGATCACGGCATCTCACAAGAGTTCAGTGGAAAACGAGAGGGAAAAAATCCCTGGGTACACAACTGAAGTTTTCATTTGAGGATAGGGGGGTGGATTGACTGAAAGAAAATTAAATCAGCTCTCTGCTGGTACGAGCAGGTGCAAATTCCAACACAGAGCCAAAGCCCCATCCACACCCATCTCCCTGAAAGCGGCAGAATTATCACTGCAGGAAATAACATCACAGAATGGTTTGGGCTGGAGGGAACCTTAAAGCTCACCCAGTCCCACCCCCTGCCATGGGCAGGGACACCTTCCACTATCCCAGGTTGCTCCAAGCCCTGTCCAGCCTGGCCTTGGACACTTCCAGGGATCCAGGGGCAGCCATAGCTGCTCTTGGAAACACATGCCAATGTCTAAGTTCACATTAGGATGCAGGGAAGAGTGCTTTATTCACTAGGCTGACAAAGGACAAAATATGCTTTAAAATTAAGGTGGAACAGGTCTGGGGTGGTTTGACAGGAAAATGAAGAAACAGCTATCCTGGATCCATGCCCCATTGTTTCCCCAGTGCCCTCCCACATCTGCAGCCCTCTGCCTGTCTCCTCTCACATGGTGAACTCTTCAGGATGCTGATAGCATCCTACACTCTCTCAGCCTGGAATCCCACCTGCTGCCAGGACCTATCTACAGAGAAGAGGCCAGCCCCTCATCTCCTATCCCCTTTCCACCCCCAAATTTAGCACCAAGTTTTGCCTTACACCAAGCCCTCTATCTGAAGTCGTTCCATGTCGTCCCGTTCCACTTATCACAAGCACTTCACAATCAAAGCTTAAAAAAGAAGGGAGAAATAGAGACGGAGAGAGAGAGATCTCCTCCGGCACACATCTGTGACAGGAACCATTCATGCTCCTGCAGACCAGCAGAAAAGAACCCAACAGTGAGAAGGGACACCAAATGACAGCATGAAGGATTTTTTAGGAACCAGAAAAAGGAAAGCCATGGCCACAATACAAACAACCACTTTCCAAGCTACTGAAGACAGAATAAAACACAAGAACAGCTTCTTGTCTGGCCTCCCCCTGCAGCAGGCCAGCAACAGACTTGAACAAAACCCTGGTTGCATTCCAGGTCTGATGCATTTAGGGAAGATGCGTGCTGTCCCTAAAAGACCCTGCCACCCCAGGCACAGCACACACTGTCACAGACACCCTTTGGCTCACACAGTTAATAAATTTACTAAAAAGACTAAGCAAAACTGCACCTCCCAGCAATAAAACCCTTCTCTGATGGCATCACTGGAGACCCCACTTGTGCATTAATTCAGAGGCTGCCCATTACCTATTAATTAGAGGACACTATTATGCAAATAATGACAATTAATTAAACCGTCACTTATTAATCTAACACAGTCTCTTCCTTGCTGTTCTCAAATACACCCCAGGCAAGCAGCCACAATTTTGTAGCTATAAAAGTGACAGTCTATGGGCTGACACTTCTTTAAAGAATGTCTTTAATATCAAAATAAAGTAAAACTGCCTCGTCTCCCGAGTGCAACTGCAGAAATGAGATGTTAAACCCAATCTCTCCCAGCCTGCTGGGCTGAGGGAGATGGGATGTTTCCTTCCCAAAAACCTCATCCTTCTCCTAGGAGACTGCTTCTCCCCACTGAGCATATCTGGGCACACACACAGAGTCCTGGCTTGATGCTTCTCTGGCTTTTACCCAAATCAGCTTTATGGGAAACACAGAGCTCCTGGGAATCACAGAATCATAGAACTGCAGGTTAGAAGGGATATTTAAAGGTCATCCAGTCCAACATCCCTGCCATGGGCAGGGGCATCTTCAACTGCATCAGGGCTCAGAGTCCTGCCTGAACTGGTCTTGAATATTTTCAGGGATGGGGCATCCACCACTTCTCCAGGCAGCCACATCTTTGCACTGCCTCACAGCAACCTCTGTGGCAGGGAGAAGGCAGCTCCTGAGCCGCAGCCTCCTCCTGAGATGAGGAGCACCACCTCCTCTGACTGCCACACATCCTGCCGCGCTCCTGAGTCTGCTCTACAACCTGCAACACGACCCCGAGACAATTTTCAAGAGCCACACCTGCTGTCACTGTGGAAAACCGCCCTCTGGCTCGCGTTTTACCCCCTGCATTTCTTTTTTCCTACCAGACAGGGCCCTGTTATTTTTCCCAGGCTGTGTGTGCGGAGCCAGGGCACGGCAGGCAGGGCTGGGAGTGCTCTTCCTCACCGATGTCATCGTCCACCAGCGCCGGGGGACGGGGGGTGCCTTGTTTTGCAGCTCCTGACGTGACTCAGAACAGCCTGGGAATTACACTTGGAATAAGTGATTAAAAGCCCTGACTTACTCCTCCGTTACCACGCAGGGGCAACGCTCTCAGCAGCAGCAGCGAACAAGAGCTGCGCCCTTCTAAACGAGAGCAAAATGAGGAGAACCGAGAGCTGGTGCTCCTCCAGACTGTTCCCTGGGCATGTGGAGGTGGGAGTAAGGGCTTGGAAAACCCTCAGAAGGGAATCATGAGCACGCATTTCCTTGCTCTCTGAACCCCAGCGCAGAGTCACCTCCTTCAAAAAAACCCTTCTCCGAGATGCCAGCCTCCTCCTGGCCAGTAACTGCAGGCAGCAGCTCTTTGGAAAAACCAAAGAGGCACTGCAGTCATTCTGAAATGGCGATGCCCAGACCCTCAATCATATGTTATATCTATCCCAAACATTAAAACAAGCAGCTTGTATTTTCTTGGCAGGGAGGGAATCCTGGTGGGAAGAAGGAAGCAGGATTTCAGAGGAGGAAACGCGGAGCAAAGGAAGGGTTTGAAGGGGAAGGGAGGAGGCCCCCTGACTAGAAGCAAAAAAACTACAGCAAAATAAACTTGCTCAGATGGTCTCCTGGGGATCTGTGGCCTGAAATTCCAGCCACTTCCACCCACAGACAAGCAAAGAGCTGGAGCAGCAGAGACCTGAAAGATCCACGCTCGGCAGTCTGTGATCACGGGCATCAGCTGGCTTTACAAACCACAATCACAAGGAGTATCTTGGCCCATTCCCCTCTATTTCTTCTGAAAAGCTCCAAGCTGCTGCAGCCCCATATTTCCAGGTACTTCATAAAGCTCCCAGAGCTTGGGAGAAACGTATTGTCTCTGCCTTCCCCAATTGGAAAAAGGAGCTCAGGAATTCAATTAGCATGTAAGAATACTCAAGCCTATGTGCTTGAGTCTCCCACATGGAATCAACTTATGGGCTTCACAGCTGAGGACCAGGTAAACAAGAGATTCCAGCCCTTATTTAGGTACCCACCAAAACCAATTTCATGCGGCTCAGCCCAGAGCAGCTTGGTCAAGGTCATGCATGGAGCCTGAGAAGAAATTAATTGCAAAGAACCCAAAGAAGATTTTAAAGGGAGAATAAAAGCACTCTCCTTCCCAGATCTGAATTATTTTTCATCAACCCAAGCCTGTTCTGTCCTGAAACACCAAGCCACCCATGGAGCAGCTGGAGCTCAAGCCTTGCCCTTTGCTCATCAGCAGAAATGAGCCCCAGCGCAATGTTCAGCTCCAGTCTCCTGGCAGAACGGACTGAGCTGTGTCCTCCTGCCTTGGCTGACAATTCCATACCCCAAATCCTCTCTTTTGAGCCATTCCCACCTCCCACCAGCTACACCATACGCAGTGATGGTGCCACATCCCAGTGGAATCACAGAATCCCAGAAGAATTCAAGCTGGCAAAGAACCCACACGTCACCGAGTCCAACCTGTGCCTGACCCACACTGTGTCACCAGCCCAGAGCACTGACTGCCACATCCAGGCATTCCTTGGACCACTGCCACATCCAGGCATTCCTTGGACACCTCCAGGGATGGGGACTCCAACACCCCCCTGGGCAGCCCCTTCCAACGCCTGACCACCTTTTTTTCATGGAGATGGACACTCCTTGGCTATAGTTAGGTTAACTGGATGGCCAGCAGCCTAAGGCTCCCCACCTCCTTTTCACTGCCCAAAAACTCCTGCATTTACCTCTTCCCTTCCAGGTGATTGTCCCACCCGTTCCAATCCATCGCTGCCTTCTATAAAGCTTTCAAGGAGTAACAAACTTTGGGGCTCCTTGTATTTGAAAAGAAAGGGGAAAAATCCAAGCCATTTGGTATTTTCAATTTGGCATTTTGTGCAAGTTTTATGAGGCAGCTATCTAAAAGCTACTGGCTTTGGGCATTGCCTGAATGTTGTATCCTCACAATTCCCTGACCATATTACAGAGAGGTCCACAGACCTTGCCAGGAGGGCGTATTATCCTGCTAGGCCAGCTACTACTGCTTCACCTGCAACATCAAAAGCAATCCCTGCCCTGGAAAAGGGGAGAGATGCTCCACAAGCAAGGCAGTGGAAACACAAAACCTGGAATGACCCGTTGTGGTCACACAGGCAGGTAGTGGCCAAAGGTGGGAAACACCCCGGTGTCCCCCCAGGGAACCCTCGCCTCCTGGGATGAATTACAGCCCTCAACATCAGCTTTTTGCCATTTGTCCTCACTTTACTTCCTCCCACAAGCTGACCTGTCTGTAGTTGCCTGACCTGCAGCAAGTGTGGAGATCAGCAGCATTCCCAGCTGCAGGTAAGAGCTGACTGATGATCCAGGAGGAATTATAGACAGGTTAGAGCTGTAAGGGGCATTCAAGCATCATCTAATTCAACCCCCTGCCATGAACAGGGACATCTTCAACTAGACCTTGCAGCTCAGAGCCCCCCATTCAATCTGGCCTTGGATGCTTCCAGGGATGGAGCACGCTTTACCTTCCTAGGCAACCCGGGCCAGTGTTTCAGCACCCTCACTGTAAAAACCTTCACCATTTTGCCTGCTTTAAACAGACTCTCTTTTAGTTTAAATTATCTTTGTTACCTCTTGTCCTGTTGCAACAGGCCCTGCCAAGGACTCAGCATCTTTCACATGGACCTGGAAGGGGCTGGAAGGGGCTCTAAGGCCTCCCTGGAGAGAGGCTGAACGCTCCCATCTCTCCCAGCCTTCTCCCATGGCAGGGATGCTCCATCTCACCCCAGTTCCCCTGCAAGCCAAGGTGATCTCAGCCAGCTCCAGCACGCAGCAGAGGGACACATCATGGTCCCACAGCACACGGGGCAGGGGTCCAACACGAATATAAAAGCGCGTGCAGCGGCGCTTGTGTGCGCCTCCGTGATTGCGACAGCACAGAATGCGCAGCCATCTCCTCCCAGCACCTCCCCACCTCCTCCAACACCCAGCACAGCCCTGCCAGGATGTAAATCCACACCAACGCCTTCACCGCTCAGCCCCGTCCATCTGCCTTCCCACTTGGGCACCACAAAATGGGAAACAGCCTTGAAATAATGACTATAATTACAGTTTGGTAGGTCTTAAAAGTAGCAGAGAAAGACAGACCTCCTCTTCATGACATTCCCAGTATAACATGTCACAACGGACGGCCCAAGGGAAATCTGTGGAGCTGGATGTAAATATTTTGACGTGCTCATGACATAGCTTTTCGGTACTTGCTGTCCACTGCCAAAAAACTGGGCTGCTCCCCATGCCTGCATCTCTACCCAGACAGGCACCCTCATCTGCTGTACACCAGGGGCCCCGCAAAATACACCTGCTCCTAGGAGTGTTTGTGACTTTCCACTGAAAGAGGGCTATGTTCCTTTTCTGTTTCATTTAAAATAAAATTTAAAAAAAAAAAATTAGAGAGTGGACAGGCCGCTAGGAATTTCTGAGGTTTGACAGCCCATAATCAGAGATGAACTCGCCTGAAATAGAAGGGAACAAGATGGAAACAAGCCCCTGAACTGCTCCCCGTTCATTTTTAGCAAGCAAACCAGGTGAGCACAGCAACTGCCATTTACCCTCTGAGTCACGGGAAACAGCACCCAGGACAGATGCTTTGCCAAAGCTTTGCAAGACTTTAAAAAAAATAAAAAATAATTAAAAAAAAATTATACAAACGATTTGAGGCAAGTCTCAGGGCTTGCAAATTCCCTGTGAAATCCAGGCTTGGGATAACGAAGAGCTCCAGGGCTGAGGTCAGGCTGCTGCCGAGCACCTGCACTTAGCAATGCATCATTGACCGAATTCCGCTCGGGGCCATCAAAGCCCCACAGACGTCACCGGCTGCACAGTCTGGCCCAGTAACCCGTAATTTCCCTGTAATCAGAAGCAACAGGGTGAGAGTTTTAGTGGCCATGCATAATGCATGTCCTCTGGCACGGCCGGGGGAGCGGGAGATGAGCAGCACAGCCGGCAGCACCAGCCACGACGGCGGAGAGCTGGACACCCCAAAAGCCACAGAACCCCACAGGCTCACCTCTCTCTCTGCTCCCAGCTTCTTCCCCACATTCCCCAGGCAGCAATCACACACAGATGGTTGGTTTCACTGTGGCTCAGACCTACCTGCTCGTGGGCATCTGCTGCTTCTCAGCCTGGATGAGGGCTGAGCAGACTGCTCAAACACATCACCCCCTCTCTCACAGAGCACGGACAAAGCCAGTCCAATGGTTGATCAGCTGTAAGCACCACTCACTTTCCCAGGTGTGACACGCCCCACCCTCAAAAGTCCGCCGTAGTTTCACAACACTGTGTGGAATTGTTCCCTGGCGGCCTGTCTCTGCTACTTTCCTTCCCATTATCCCTACCAATCCACCATCAACCTTGTCATCATCATCAGCCCAGACACCTTCCTGCCATCCAGCCTCGGGTACACACCCCTGGACATCAAGATCCAGCCCTCACCCCAGCTGTGATCTCTCCATCCTTATCCCCACATGAAGGAAAGCTGCTTTTATTCTGCTTTTCCCTTTATTTTCCCTCACGTATTCTTCCCCAGCCCTCTGATCCCTCATTTCCTGTACTCTTAGCCCTTCCCTAAAAATCCCAGTAAGTTTCAGGCATCCCTGGAAACCCCTGAGACCACCCATAAGACGTTTTACACAATGCAAGTTTATGCAAGTTTTACACAATCCCAAAACACTCTCCTCCCCAAAACTATAATAAAATCACTCCACCAAGGGCAACCATGCCCTTTAGCTCACCTGGTTTTCCAGAAAGACTTCCTCACCTGGACAACCCCAGGTGGGTGTCATTCCAGGGCCAAGGTTCTACCAGGTCCCTTCCCCATGCAGAGTCACAGCTCCACGGGCACAGAAGCCAAACTGGGAGCACATACCAGGGATTCCCTCTATTGTTTTATATCAAAAAGGCACAGGACTGAGCCCAGAAATCATCCACGTCAAACTGTCTGGGACACCAGCTACAGTGCCACACTTGGCCACACCACAGTGAGGCAGAAGCTCCTTCAAAAGGTTCCTGTAAATCAAGGATGCTCGTTGTGCCAGCTGCAAGCAGCAGGAACCTTCTGCTGGAAAAGGGCAGCCAACAGGACTCCCCAGAAATGGTGGTTAGGTCCTGCTGCAGCCAAAAGATCCGGGTTTGTCCGGCAGGAGGGCTCTCCCCGACCACAGAATTATCAGCCCTTCATTTACCACCAGGGTGTGACCTTTAAATACACCTCCTTCATTTACCACCAGGGTGTGACCTTTAAATACACCTCCTTCAAGTGATCAGTGCTGTGCCATCACTGCTGGAAGAGGACCAGGTGAAATCACGGCAGACCTACCGAAAAACCATGTGAGCAGAGCCCCTGGAGAGCACTGGGTGCTTCCCAGTCTGACCTTGAGCCATGATCACCAGTGGGAGCAAGGAAGGAACTGAGATTTGAGCTTGCTGCAGCAGAGCAGGCCAGACAGTCAACATCAAGTGATGTTTGCTAACTGCAAATCTGCCAGCAAAGAGAGGGAAAGCCCACCTGATAAACACCTCGGGCTGTGAGACTCAGCACATCTGGGGAGTGGGAGAGGGGAGGCCAGATGGCACCAGCTGGGACCTACTGGAAAACGCCTGCAAGGACTGGTTTCTTTCAGAAAACCTCTAACAACAGACCTCTTTGTAAAGACAGCTCCAAGTGCTGCTCAGGAGATCTGTTTTCAAAAATTTCGCACTAAGTCGAGGTGCGCTGGTGGGAAGGAAGACTGGTGTCTCTCTACCCTTGCTCAGGCTGCTGTCTGCTCAGAGGATGGGACACGAGAGCCTTCCCACAGCACCAACAGCATCTTGCTCTTTGCCTTTCTCTGCCCTGAAGTTGTGCTGCCTGGCAGGTACCACGCACTTCTTCCACCCCTCTCCCCCCTACCCAAGCTGCAGCAAGGGGTGAGCTCCTTGCATCAACTGGGGTGCAAGACCCTGGAGAGATCTCAGTCAGACCACCCTGTGGCATGGCCCCCATGGTTTGTATAAATGAACTGATGGGGACCCAAGGAGCAGAAGGGGATTTCAGAGGGGAAAAACCCAGATCTGCAGCCTGAGTAATCTCCACCAGGCTCTGCCGCTGTCAGCAGCCAAGGATCTTCTCCCAGGATATGGGGCCACCACGAGCTCTACCCTTGCATGTTCCCCCCCAGTCTCAGGAGCAGAGTGGTTTGCAGACACAAACACCTCTGGCTCCCCAGAAAAGAAATGAGTTTTGGGAAGAGCACCACACCTCCAAAAGACCCATGTCCTTCACCCCACTCCATATCCTGGCATGCCATCACCCAACATGCACAAAATACAACCTCAAGTCAAAAAAACTCACTATTACCTGTTTAAGTAATAGTGTGTTTTTTGGGTTTTAAACCCTCCATCCTCTTCCCGCCCACTGAGCAGATCACAGGCATCACTCTCCAGGGCATGCCTTGTACCGGGTTATAGGGGTTAAACTTCATGGCCTCAAAACCAACATTTTAAACCCAAAAGAGGAGGTGGAGGAGCATGACAACATGCCATGCCCCAGGCTGTGCGCTCCTACGCTCAGGGAGATCTCACCTGAATCCTTACATAAACCCACCCAAGCCCCGCAGGTGCACCAAGGAAATTTAGAGAAAGAAAAAAAAAAAAAAAAAAAGAAAAGAAACACAACAGAGAAAGTGAAAATAAAGCCTGAGAAAACAAAAATTGAACCTAGGAAAATTAAAATGCAAACTACCTCCTGCAATATGACGGCTCCCTGGATCAGTTGCTGTACGTCCTCAGGAGGTTTTGGGGAGGACACCTCCAAATCAGCAAACAACCAACAGTACCAAAATGACTGCACCCCATCTTCTGCCTGCAAAAGCTCCAGCTGGTGGGATTTTTTTATTTTTTTTTTTTCCTACAGCAGTTTGCCTCAGAGGTCTGGCCAGACTCACAGCTCTCAAATTCGTTTAATAAATCATCTCCTAACCCCGCCCAGAAGCAAAAGGCAAATCTCTGTCTCCCAGGCACCTCCTGATTGGACTAACGTGCCTCTTGCTAATGACCCTGCGAGGAATAGCACGGCTCGAGTGACGCGTTTATGAAGATAAATATTTTAACTTCACAGTTTAGCGCCGTAAACTCGTTCCAGCCGAAGAGTCTCTTTAAGTTGGTTCCAGGAGAAAATGCCTCGATAATTAAATTTTTAAATTTTTTTTTTTTTTTTTTTTAAAGCTATGAAGTATTAATTGCAGCGAAAATACGTGGCGTGTCTTTCAGGTGCAATTAGCAGCTGCTGGTGGATGAAAAAAAAATCCGGCTGGTGAAGCCCGGGGAAGGGATGGGAGTGATTTCTCCCCTCAGCAGAGGGAATGCAGCTCTCTGCCCTATCTAATCTCACTATAGCAACGGGAAGACCTTGGCAACCCCGATCTTTACAGTTATTAAGATGGGAGCGGGAAGAGTCGGGAGCACAGTGCCGAGGGATGCTCGGCCGGGAGCCCGGCTGCCGAGGAAATGAAGCATCCTGTCTCGCTCGGGGGGATGCAGGGTCTGCCAAGCTCACAGGGTGGGGCAGCAGCCCAAGGCTGGCTCCCCAAAACTTTTTTTTCTGGTGGCTTTTTACGCCAAAGAGGAGACATGCACCTCCTAAGCACAGCCTGGAGAAGGATCACCAACTCCTGCTGCTTGGACCTGCTGGAGGGAGCCACAGAGATGCTTCAAGGGCTGGAGCCCGTCTGCTTTGGAGCCAGGGCAGGAGAACTGGGGGGCTCACCTGCAGAAGAGAGCCCCTTTTCCTCTCTTAGAGCACCTGCCAGTAGCTGAAAGGGGTTTCTAAGAAAGATGGGGACAAACTTTTCACCAGCGCCTATCGCAATGATGATTTTAAACTTAGAGAAGGTAGGTTCCGACTAGGTAGAAGGACGGAATTTTCACACCTAGGATGGTGAGGCCCTGGCACAGGCTGCCCGGGGAAGTTGTGGCTGCTCCATCCCTGGAAGTGTTCAAGGTCAGGCTGGGTGGGGCTCTGAGCAATCTGGTCTTTTTCAAGACATCTCTCCTCATTGTAGGGGGTTGGAGAAGATGATCTTCCAACCCTAACTATTTAATTATTCCCTAATTGCCCCAAGGATCTGGGAAGATACTGCTCCTAGGACCAGGGGTCAAGTCTTCATGCAGCTGCTGTCCCCCCAGCCCCAGACTCAGCCACAAGGACATGCCCAAACAGGATGGGGACAAGGAGGCTCCCCCATACCTACCACCCAGCCTGGGGCTGCCAGCAACCTGCCCCACTGCCATCTCCAGAGACTGCTCACTCTCGGTTCTCGCCAGGATGATTCACACTCAAATGCAAAGGCACAAAGTGCTCAGATCAGTTTATTGCAAAAGAGTACATCCTGGTGACTGCCTGGCCCTGGGCCACTTCAGTCCCAGGCTCCCAGACAGCGGGGACAGCCCCAGGGCTAACCTGGAGGCCACCAGCTCCTGCCCACAGCTTGGTCCCACCCGGACAAAGAGCAGAGAGCTGTGGGACTTTTCCCCTATCAAAAAGGGATACTTCACTAAGATCTCATTAGTCCTGTAGCTCTCTAAAAGGGGACTTCGGGATGCTAGAATCTGAAAAAACAGACCCTACAGCTCACTGACCAGCCCTGAGTATCTCCCCTCGCCGTTCTGCTGCACCAGCTCACCATGACAGACACTCACCAGAACAGGCTACAGACTCAGGGAGGGCTGCCTGGGGACCCTCCAAGGCTCAACTGCTTCTGCTGCCATTCACACTGCCAGTAAAATAACACTAATAATCCATTACAAACTTCCAAGGCAGCGTGAGTCAGTCTTTTTGGTGGCAGAAGTTGTGTTTGTCTCTAGCACTGCTCTTCCTGGCACCTCAAAGTCCTGGGATCACGTTCCTCCCACAGCTTCCTCTACAATCAATTTCCACACAGATTCAGCTGTTTCCTTCCTCCCAGCAGCTTGATCAGCCCCAAGATTCTCCAGCAGGCTCTGCAGAACTGCCCCACAACCCAACCCTAGCAGAGGTGCACATCCCCAGCTCACATCAGCCCTCGGTGCTCCATGCTCCCTTCTACTCCCCAGCCAGAGTACTGGCACTTTCCTCACCACCAACATCCCCAGCTCACTTCCAGACACATTCCTCGTGTGGATCCCAGTGTTAACTCCTCCAGGGTTTTACCAGCGGTACAACATAAAGCAGGCAACTGGGCCAACTCCAGAAAGAACTAGATGCCGCTGGTAATTTTTTCCAAGGAAAAGAAAGAGAGGAGGCCCCCACTTGGCTCTGTTGGGTGAAAAGCATCGAGGCAGGCCATGTTGAAACACCATTATGAACAGAGAAGCAGCGGGAAAAAACACCACTAGATCAGAAAAAGTGATTTGATTCCCATTCAAGAAGGTGTAGAAAATCTTGGTCTATGATTCCCACCACTCAGCCAGTTCTTCGGATGGTGAATATTGACCAAATTCCATGGACCTCTACTGACAGCCACCCATACATCCAACCCCTTAGGACTCATCTGAGTGTACAAAAGAGGTTCTGCTTGCTTTTTTTTTTTTTTTTTCCCTTTCACTTTTGATTGGGCTGGAAAGTACCTCCGTCGAAACACACAGTGCCCTTGCAAAAACCAAAAAGCTCTCGGAGACAAATGCCAAGATTTTAATAATTTGACCTTATCTGGCCAAAACCAGCATGCTGCCACCCTCGCTGTGGTCCCTTCCACCCAGGCAGGGACCAGGGCTGCCAGCAGGCTGCAGTGGGAATGCTGCTGGGTAGAGCAGCAGTGGTAGATCAAGAGACAGTGTCTCATCCCAGGGGCCTGTTCCAGCCTCAGACGCCCGCCAGCAGCAGGGACCAGCAGGCTCTTTATCCTGTCACCGGTGACTAAGAGCATCCCTGGCATGACGGTGCCACGAAAATACAGGTGATGGGAAATGGCCCTTTTCCAAGGGGGGATGGATCCTTCATTACATCCTGTTTATCTCCCATATTACTGAAGGGAAAGCCATGAAGCATGCGATCCTTTCAGGTTCTCTGAATCCACTTAGATTTTATCTCTGGAGCTGGAGCTTTCCAGGAATGGAATAGCTGCGAGACACAATGTGGATGAAACGAAATCAAATAGAGAGTCTCCAACATGAAAGGCAAACTAAAAGGATGACGGCACTAGTTATACGGAAGGAGAAATAAGGAGGAAAGGAAATTAAGAGCAATTAAAGGGAATTAATTAGAAGGTAGGATGGAGCTATGAAAGAGGAAAAACAGCTATGCAGAGTTCACTAAATACCCCCAAACTTTTAATTGTCACACTTGGAACTGCAAGCCCTGGAGGTTCAAAACCCCCCTGGCAGTTTCCAAATGAAAAAAAAAAATTTCCCATGGCTTAAACAAATTACTTCTTTGCCTCTAAGTCTGAATGGCAGACAAGATTCTGAGCTTCTACTCCAAACCATGAAGACAGAAGTGTATCCTGCTCTTCCCTTCAGTCCACTGACCAAGGTGGACAGCCCACTCACCATTTGATAACCATAAGTTGGGACTTCGAGTTGAATGTTGATGCTGTAGTCCCAAGATTTGGGCTGAACCATCTGCATCTATCCAACATTCCTGGTAGGGTTTTCAAAGGGCCCTGGGGGTTTTGGGGCCACCGTCTGTGCTTGAAGACACCAGGATGAGATTTGCTGCTGGGTTAGTCCTGGGGGAGACAGCTGGCACCTGCGGCATCTCACCTCTCATCAAAACGCACTGTCTGCACTTCCACTGAAACCTAACAGCCCTTTCCACAGGACCACAGCACGGTTTGGGTCGGAAGGGACCTTACACACCACCTCAGCCATCAGCAGGGACACCTTCCACTAGCCCAGGCTGCCCCAAGCGCCATCCAGCTTGGCCTGGAACTCTTCCAGGGATGGGACAGCCACAGCTTCCCTGGGCAATCTGTGCCAGGGCCTCACCACCCAAAGAAGAATTTCTTCCCAATATTCCATCTAACCCTGCCCTCTGGCAGTTAAAAACCTGATCATCCCCAGCTCTGAACCAGAGTGGGGTTCTAAATCAAAACAATGCCATGCAAAGGGCTGCAGAGAGCAGGAGTCTCCTGTTTCTCCAGGCCTTTCCTTTGCCAGTCACCTCTGTTTTAACCCTGAGAAGTGGGGAAGTTCGCTCTGGAGATCAGAAAGTCCCTTATTAAGGGAATAGTGGTGACGGCTGGGAGGAGCAACAAGAGGTCGTAAAAAAAGCAGGCAGACACTGTTTGTCTTGGCCTCTTGGGCACGTATTATTTTCCTGGGATGCAAGCTCCAGCCCCACGCTGAAGGCAAGGATGCATGAAACAGAGACGGGGCTGCCTTGCCAATGTGGAGCTTGTTTCGGAAGAAACTCACCCGGCATTTCCGTGCAGGAAGGAGACACTGGGGCTGCGCAGCCAGGGTTGCTGGACGGTGCCTGGAAAGCACCAGCCAGAGCCTTCAGGCTTGGGGTGCATGCACAGGCTCCAGGCAGCACCCCCAAAAAACACCCACACGGGGAGGTGGGCAAAGTTTAGAGCTCCCTAGGGTCTCCCCATGTTCCCCATCCATCCATCCATGCTCGATTCCATCAGCTGCAAGGCAGATCATGAACAGGTCTATAGGGACTGTGCCAAAGGCTCTGTCCCCATCCCCTCTGCTTCAGCCACCACTCCACTGCGGTCTTCAGAGATCCACAGAGCCCTGGCTGTGTTTAATTAAGTGACCTCACACTGATTTACACAACAATAACCCTGTTTCCTAACATACCACCTTCAGGCAGCTCCCTCCAGTGACGGAACCACACTACTCCAAGGAAAGGGAGAGCTTCATTATCAGTTACCCATCACAATCCAGAATTTCAAAAAAATCTTCTTTATATTAAAGGCACAGCTAACATGACACAAAAATCAACTCATTTTTAACAAAAGTCTAGGGAGGAATTTTTTTTTTCTTTTTTTTTTTTTTTTTTCCCTTGAACTGTATTTGCTTGGACTGTTTCATGCTTTGAAGTTAATTATAACTATTTAGCTTTATACACCTCTTGCTCAGAAAGTTACAAGCCTCCCATATCCCCCTGGTTTATTTGGGACCAGGGTTTGAAAGTCACAGCTGTCACCAGCCCAGCTTCCATTAGGGAGATTAATCCTCCCCGAGATGTGTCTTTGGGAAGGTCTGAATCACAGGGTTGGATCCTGCTCTTGGTTACTTGGCATTACAAGGATTGCAAGAAAGGGAAGGAAAACAAAGCTAGGCTGGACTGGCGAGCATCAAACCGCCTGCTGGGGGACTGGACAAGGGCATTTGGGACTTCTGAGCAGAATATTTATGCCCTGATCAGCAAAGCAGAGCCTTGCCCCAGTGCTGGATCTGCCAGGCATCAGGGCAAGTTAGTAAAATTAATAGCAATAACCAAATTGTGCTAGGGAAAGTCAGCAGAGCACCAACCAGTGGCCCTGCCTACGTGATGGATGGAAAAGTTTTAGCTGCTGTTCCCTTGGTGATGCTCATGGAGACTCTCTGGAGCTCTGGGGTGTGCCATGGACGGCAGTCCTCACTCCTAAATTAAGGGAACCTCCTGTTCCTCAGCGCTGAATCAACTCGAATTAACTCAAACTAAGCAGTGAGGGAACAGCCCACCCCATGGCAAACACCAGGCAATGCTGGGACAACCAGCTTGAGAACAACCCCCTGCAAACAGCCCGCACCTCCTTCTCCCTCACCCCTCCCAGCTCGTTATCCATCCACAGGAGCAAAATAAAAGCTTTTAGTCAAAAGAGAAGAGCATCAAATCAGGGTCTTGCCATCCACATTGAGAACACAGCCAGCACCTACAAGGAAGAAATTAGTTTAAGGCAGGAGATCTCACGTCAAAGCAGACGCTGAAGAGTCACTAGATAGTTCTTAAATACTCCTACACACACAGGCACCAAAGGGACAAAAGGAACTTCTTGGCAGGGGAGGAGCTGGAACAGCTTCGAGTGAAGAGCTGCGCTCACAGGGGAGTTGTTCGGAAGAGGTACCAGTGTGCAGTGCCTCCTTCCTGGCTCTGCTGCCTGCAACAGGCAGGGAAACACCAATCAAGAGCAGGTTTTGTGCTGGAGCAGAATCTGCTGAAGGATTTTCTCAGTGCATCTCAAAGGTAGAGGACTTTTCAGCAACTGCCAAGCTGGAAATTCAGGTGGGAATCGTGTGTGGTGAGGTTCTGCTGCAGGTTAGTGCAAGGAGAGCATTACCACTGGCCTGGAACCAGCGGTGATGGGCTGGTTGGTCTTCAACCGGATGCCCACCACTGCGACAAGGTTTTGAGGAGCTTAACACTTAATTTGGGTTGGATTTTCTGCCTGCCAACTCAGGTTGCTTTGTGAATTAGCCCACTTCTCGCAGGTACCCAGGACAGGAGCCCAAGAGATACAACTCAGCTGCACCTCCAGCAAATACCATTGGAGTCAGAAGGCACAGGGAGATGCTCCCCTTTAATCTGAGGAACCTGCAATGGATCAGCATCACTTTTTCCCTATGAAAGCAGCAGAATCCAGCTTACAAATTAAAAAGCTGCAGCCTGTAAGCAACCAGCATACACTTCTCACTGCACACAGCTATCACTGTCAAAATAACCGTAAACCTCTTCTTTAAAGCACAGTGTTACAGAATTATTCTGCCCTGGGCTCCGTGGAGCTTGCAGGGAGCGCCCTGTGTTTGTTCCTCAGCTGAGACAGTCGCAAGTTAAGCGCTGAATGGCGGTGTTGCTGCTACAGGGATTGTGCAGCTAAATAATTCAGTAACCAATTACTGTTTAACAATATCCCTCCCCGTCATCCCAGCGTCGATCCATCATCCCAGGCCAAGAGAGCCCAGCAGAAAGGGGGCAGTGAGAAGCCTCCTTGTGATGTAAACACATTGACTCGTGTATAATATACAACTTATCGATCAGAAGACAAGGAATACGGCACATTTTATTGCATGCTAAATGAGGGCTGTAATGAATTGCTGCTTGCCTGCAGGTCATTTGTTTGATTGCCACCTTAGCAAACCGGTGAGGGCAAAAGGTCTTGCCTCTGGGACGGGCCCTCGGTGAAATGAGCTGCTGATCAAGAGAAACGGGAGAAACAGAAAGCAGGACGGCCTAATGCTCCTTGTGTGCACGAGGAGCAGGAAAGCAGGCCTCCTCCCTCACCCCCGAAATGTACGAGACACAAGTGTAGCTGATGTTTTCACCGAGAGCATCGGGGCCACTGCACCCAGCCAGGTCCTCAGCAAGGCCATCCAGCGCTCCCCAGCTAAGATCCACCTCCTCAGGACCTGGTCCTCCCAGCCTGTCGCTGTGCCTGGGCTGGGATCCGAAAACACAGCTGACCCGACATTTAAAGAGTCAGGGATACAGAGCACACACGACCAGCTGCCCGCCCGGCCATCAGACAAGGCCTGAACCTGCTCCTCGCACCAGAGCTCACCCCGCTTCCCTCCACCACCACGGCTCCGCAGAGAAACACGCCTGGTTTTTAAAGATATCCCTCCTGCCCGCTCGGCTCCTCCTTTGTGTGGCTTTAAAGCAGCCACAAAAGGGTGTGAGAAAACTTGGAAAGGAAGCCCTGGGTGGTACAGACAACTGGAACAAGGAGCAATCTGTGCCCGGGGCAGGGGAGGGGGTGGCAGGGCCCACACGGTGCCAGGCTGAATGGCTGCCGGGGAGGAAATGACACACCACACTATCCTGCTTTTGTCCAGGGGCGAGACCCAAAACGCTCCAGAGGAAAAAGAAAAATCCAAAAAAAAAAAAAAAAAAAAAAAAAAAGGGATTATTCTGCCTTGTGTTCTCCCTTCCCCTCGCCTCCCTGCCACCCTCAGACAGGCTACAGGTGACTGCCTCCACATCCTCGCTCCAGCGGACCGCGGGGCATCGTGATCTGAGCAGCATCTGGTTTGTTTCAGCATCGGGCTTACGCTTTCACGCTCCTCGGGCTTCTCCCTGCTTTTTAATTAGGAATCACGGCCACGAGGAGGCCACCCATTGCTGGTGGGCAGCAGAGCCCAGGTGCAGGAGCACCCCGCTCCGCTGCTCCCACCGCCAGCTTCCAGGGAAGCGCCGCGGGAAGGGGGGGACAGGCAGTGTCCCCCAGCCCTGCCTGGGTGCAACGTGACACCCAGCACACACCAGCCGAGGTGCCCACACTGGTGGCCTCCCCACACCCTGTCTCCCAAAGGGCTGTGATTCCAGCAGCGTCCCGGCTGCACTCTGTGGGAAAATGAAGAGTTAAAAACTTTTTGGCCTGGTTTTCCCAAGGTTAAGCTCAAAACTTGGGTGCTTTCCAACCCTTCCACTCTCACCTCTCCTGCTCTCGCATCAGTGGTCCCTCCTTCACAACAGCTGTGGGATTTCCCCAGCGTCCATCACTGGGATAATTCTGTCCCCAAGGCCTTATCTCCTCCTTCCACAGAACTGAGGCTTATCCTAGGGTCAGATCCTTCGCTTGCAGCTCATGAACCATCTCCCAAATGCCAAAACAACTTCTGAAGCTTCACCCCACCATATCACATGGAGGTTTTTTTCAATCTCTTCTCTTTTTCCCAGTGTTTTGGTATCTCACCTATTGTGTGATATATTCTGTCCTTGTTAAAAGACCAGAACTGACACTTCAATACTCGGCCAAAACTCTTTCCGTATCTGGGCCACCTCTCCTCACTTCAAGCATAATGAAAACAAGCAAGGAACAAACACATTTTCACATAAATTAAGAAGCCCACCCTGAAAAGGAACCAAAATATCTACTGTACACACCCATACTGATGGTGCATCTCATTAAAAACAAAAATCCCAGAGGAACTCCAACTAAACAACTGTCCACAGACCCAAGTTCTCCTCCTGCATCACTTCAAAAGGTCAATACGAGGAAGAAATTCCTCCCTGTGAAGGTGGGGAGGCCCTGGCACAGGCTATCCAGAGAAGCTGTGGCTGCCCCATCCCTGGAAGTGTCCCAGGCCAGGTTGGACGTGGCTTGGGGAACCCTGGGATAGTGGAAGGTGTCCCTGTCCATGATGTTCCCTCCGCATTCAGCTGGTACAAATCATCACAGCAGCCCTTCAGCCCTGCTCCCACTCTTACAGACACCAGGACTTCCTTGACTACATGAGCTATAAAAGCTTCTGTCCATCTCACAGCTGGCTAGGGCCCTCGGTGCTAGAAGCTGTAAATAACAAAAAAAAACCACCCCAAAATTATCAATTGCAAGCAGACATATCCATCCAGTCATTCATTTCTTCTTCTGCATGCCAGAGCTTTCTCCTCTTTAAGGAAAACCCAGTGCTTACCCTTTTTATTCCTCTTTCAACTAACAATTTCCAAACTTTAAAGTCAAAACAATAAAAAACAAACCAGTTCTTCATCCCCATGACTAGTTTAAAATCAGGCAGAGGACAGTGGGCCTTGCAGAGCTGGACAGTGAGTTGGTTGATGGAAATAGTCTGGCTTTTTCCCATTAAATTCATTTTTGTAGAGTTAATGTGCAATCCCACCACTGCCACCAGCACAGAGGAGGATGAGCAGAGAGCAAGCACGTCGTCTGGGGATTTCGGCGCCTGGTCAGGTCTGAGTGAGCCTCAGTGAGCTACAGCCCTTTTGCAAACGAGAACTAGAAGCAGAAGAGGGTCAGAAACGGTGCAGGCGTCCCAGCTGACATCACACCAGCCGGCACGAGGTCACCTTGCTGAGTACACCTCGGTGAGGGACACCCCAACTACAGTCTGAAGATCTGCACTTCTACACAGATCCAGTCTTGAACAAGAAAGGCTGCAAACCTCCCACACGGGGCTCTGCAGCGCTCAGTCTGGGCTGAGGAGGATTCTCTTTTCCTTTTGCCCTCCATGAAGACTCATCTCAAGCACCTCCAGCTCCGAGGAAGAGCCAAACCTGACCACTGTCCCTCCGGAAAGCAGCATCCCGTGGCAGCACCAGCACAGCCCTTTCCCAAACCCAACCATGCAGCAGCCACCCATCACAATCTCCTCAGCAGCACCCTGTCCCTCATCTGCAGAGAAAAGCCGCTCCATGCAGATACACGACCTTGCTACACTCTTAATTAATTACTATTGATAACCTATAGGCGTGGCTGGCCAGCCAACCTGCCATGCCCTGCAGCAAAGCCTGATGAAGGACCTGACCTGGAATGGGGCTGGACAGCGATCTCTGCCTCTGGGGAGGGAGGAGGAGAGACCCTGGGAAGGTGGGGAAAGGGTCATCCTGGAGGTGGACTCTGAGGAAGACCCACAGCACAAGGTCAGAGTGAGGGAGGCGCTCACTCTGGAGGAGTGTACAGCAGGAGAGTATACAACCCCGAGCGTGAAGCACCGCAAAGAGAAGGAAGATTTACCCCTCTGGGTGACCTCAATCACCTGGGTGTCCCCAGGACATGAGTCACCAGACGCTCCTTAGTCAGCCCAGCCACCCCAGGCACCACCAGCCCCGGGGCCAGCGCGGTGTGGAGAGCCCTGGGGAAGCACTGAAAGGAGCCGCCAGCCTCAGGGCGCGCTGTCTGAACGTTTGCATATTGGAAACCACATAAAACCACCCCCTAATACCAATAAAAATAGTGCAAGAGCAAAAGGGATGCAAACACTGCAACTGCAAATACACCGAGGGCGCTCACCCCATGCCGAACCCGCCGGGGCGGCTGCCAAAACCCCCAGAGATGTTCCCAACCCCAGGAGCTCATGGTGGAGCATCAGATGAGGCAGAGGGTGAGAGGAAAAGGTGTTCTGCAGTATTCAGTGTGGCAGAAAAATGGTTTGTGGGTGGGCGTTTGGGTTTTTGTTTTTTGTTTGTTTTTTTAAAAACCACACCTGCACATCATCCACCCATTTGTGCCCCTCCAGACTCATCCACATACTCACCACTTGCAAGCTGCTTCCCAACAAGGACCAACTCTGTTAAGAAAAAGTACAGGGCCTAAGGCAAAATTAGCTTTTTTGTCTCCCAAACAGGCAATTATCTCTTGCACAACTATGCAAATCTAAAACGCAGGAGAGGCAATATTAAGCTTTACTAAAACGGTGCCTTTAAAGTACAAATTGTTGCAACATGTGAAAATAACACGGGGGAATTGCAGTCGTGGAAAATTTGGAATGCTTTTTTATTTTATAATTTTCAGGCATACCCAGGCTCCCAGTCGAGATGACCCAAAAAAAATCACTACTTTCGGCTGTGCTACACACAGCACCCCATTTTTAGACTATTTTAGAGGAGGTAAAATGATCTGCTTCTCTGTTCCTCCCGAAGACCCACAGATATGTTCCTTTCAATATTTAAAAGGAGCTTATTAAAAAAATGGAAAGGGATTTTTTATATGGGCATGCAGTGATAGGACAAGGGAGAAGCGTTTCAAACTCAGAAGTTTTAAATTTAGATTAGATGTTACAAAGAAATTCTTCCCTGTGAGGGTGGTGAAGCCCTGGCACAGGCTGCCCAGAGCAGCTGTGGCTGCCCCTGGATCCCTGGAAGTTTCCAAGGCCAAGCTGGACAAGGCTTGGAGCAACCTGGGATAGTGGAAGTTGTCCTGGATGAGCTTTAAGCACCCTCCCAAACCAAACCATTCCATAGAAGACATAAAAAAAGGCACCAAAACACAACACAGACTGTGCTGCAGGAGTCTGCACGTACGTGTACAGGCAAATCTGCTTAAATGGGATGCTCAAGTTGCATCAGCACCACCAAAACATTAACGCTCTTTTTCGTATTTTGAAGCGGAAGCCTAAAATGGGTCATTTCTAACCTGATACCATTAATTTACATGTTGATGTTTGTTTAGTGAAGCCTGTCTGTCCTGGGTCACTTTAACCTGAACACAGGAAATTAATGCATTGCAGTATTAATTACATGTTATGAAAGGACTAATTTCGCAGCCTAATAGTTTGAAACAGTTAAAAGAAACCCTGCTGCTGGTGTCCTGCTTACAATTCACACGGCAACTCTGTGCTTCTGATCAGGCTGACCAAGAAGTGTTTATCTTCTTGTGGGGAAAACAAACAACTCCATATCAGGCATTAATTTAATTAATCCAGGGCACCAACCAGCACCAGCTCTGCACCAACCACAGAAAAACAGAATAAATACCTCGACTTGGAAAGACCCACAAGGAGCATCAAAACCCAACTCCTATCCCCGCACAGAACAGCCCAAATAATCACAATGTCTGGTGCCTTTGGGTTGGAGAGCAGATCAAGGTCGCCGGTACACAATCCCGGCCCCAAAAAGAAACTCCAAAGAGGAAACATCCAAAGAAGAGGACAGTTCACAAAGGCCAGGCTGACCACTAACAGCACCGGCCACAAATCCCCGCTGGGCAACCTCAGCGACTACCAACAGTCGTGCTTCTCTTCTCCCCTGCTTAATTCATTATCAAGATGCCCCAAAAGCACCAGTGAACACCCTGAATATGCTCTCTCGCATCTTCTGGACTTCAACCTGGAGCTCCCTGCCGAGCTGGCGGAGGTCACCACGCTCCTGCCCACCTTTTTCCCGGCTCCACTTTGATCCGCTCACGGCAAGAGCAAGGCAACCTAAAAACAAAGGCCCCTGAGGGATCCATATTTCAAACTTGCCAGTGGCATCTGACTCGTGCCCCTGTGCCAAGGCACAACAGGCTCTGCAGAAGGGCTCATCTCCGTGGCAGCCACGGAGCTCGCCTCCTGCCAGTTAGCTTGAGGTCCCTACATTTGCTAATGCTGATTTGGCTGCTGACATCAGACTTGATCAAGCACGCAAATCTTCGGGTCTCACGCTAGACAAAGCCTGGAGAAAGGAGAAGGCCAGAGCAAACGAATAAGTAAAAACAGAATTTCTTTATTTAAATGGGAAAAAAAAAAGGTGGGGGCAAGAAGCAAAACCTTCTCCTCCCCCCCCCCCCCCTCTGATGCGTGTTCTTGAACATGATGCACTGAGAGGGCTCCCACAGCACTGGAAAGGTTCCTGCCACCAGGAACAGAGTCCAAGAGGTCCCAGAGGGCAAAGGCCACCTTGGAAACCGGCAGTTTGTTGTACCCACTCTACAGAAGATCCACAAAAAGCAACAACAGCAGGTTGAGAGGCTCCACTCTTCTCAGAAAACCAGCAACTCATAAGACTACTTAGGGCTTGACTGGCATGTCAAGGGAGAAAATTCTGCCCTTTCTACTCTGTTCAGGCAATACCTCACCTGTAGAGCTGTCTCCACTGCTGGGGTCCCCAACCCAGGAAGAACGTGGAGCTGCTGCAGCCAGCGCAGAGGAGGCCACGGAGATGCTGCCAGGGCTGGAGCCCCTCTGCTCTGGAGCCAGCCTGGCACAGCTGGGGCTGCTCAGCTGCACAAGAGAAGGCTCCAGGCAGAGCTCCGAGCCCCTGCCAGGGCCTGAAGGGGCTCCAGGAGAGCTGCAGAGGGACTGGGGACAAGGCACCCAGGGACAGCATCCAGGGAATGGCTCCCAGTGCCAGAGGGCAGGCACAGCTGGGATCCTGGGAAGGAATTGGTGGCTGGGAGGGTGTTGAGGCCCTGGCACAGGGTGCCCAGAGCAGCTGTGGCTGCCCCTGGATCCCTGGCAGTGTCCAAGGCCAGGCTGGACAGGGCTTGGAGCAGCCTGGGACAGGGGAAGGTGTCTCTGCCCATGGCAGGGGATGGAACTGGATGAGCTTTAAGGTCCCTTCCAGCCCAAACCATTCTGCAACTTTTTAGAGCATTGTGCACCCCACAACCCAAAGGAGACCATGTCTCTTGGCTGGCAAAGGCAACAACTTTCAGATAAGCCATAGAGCTGCTGATTTTACCCACTGGAAGACATAAATAAAATGTCCACATTATGTTCATAGGGGTGTCTGATAGTTTCCCATAGGGTTCACGCTATTTGTGGACCCAAATTTTCCCTGCAGCTACAAGCAGAAGAAGTAATTTTGCATTTAGGGTCCTGAACCATGGTGCAGCTTTCCTATTAAAAAGCTGACACTACCCTGAAGCCTGGAAGCAGCGTTTTATGTGCGTGTGAGAGTTTACAGAGCATTCGTGTGTCGTTTCTGATGAATGGCGCTGCATAAATGTTAGATCTTCAACCCATTGCTCTCGCAAATAGTATTTCTTCTCTTATTTATTTGTATTGCTGTAATTCATTCAGGTGCCAACCATGACTGAGGCTGTGCCATCAATATGCAGCCTGACAACAGCAGCAGGAGACAAGAGCAGCTCTACAGATCACACAGGATCTTGGCTGGTGGTGCTGGCGAATGATGGTAAGGCCAGAGAACATCCCCAAATCCCAAGGAAAACCCCAGGAAAGCAAACAGAACTCTAATGCAGAGAGCACCCTCTAAGTGTTGAAGCAGAAGATGCACAGAAGCCCCATCCGTGGCATGCCATGGGGTCTCAGACACACCTTTCAAACGGAGGTGTGTGCGCCACCAAAACGCCTAGACCACGAGGAGCCACAGGCCAGCAGCTCAGCCCTCGGCAAAGCTGGTCCCAGATCAAACCACAGAATTGTTAAGGCTGGAAAAGCACTCTAAAATTGAGTCCTACCATTCCCCCAGCACTGGCAAGCCCAACACTAACACACTGTCTCCCGGTGCCATATCCACACCGTTTCTAAATCCCTCCATGGATGGGGACACCACAGCAGCCCTGGTGTGGTGGTGGCCGTATTTCTCCCATTGTTGGGCCCTTATCTAAACATGGGCCCTATAACCAAGGCTACTGTGGCTGTCATCCAGTTTTTCCACTGGATTCCCAGAGGAAGACCGGACCCATCTCGTCACCACTGGATCTTCTACAGGACCATCTCTACCCCACAGAACCACATCTGTTACTCTATTTGGACTGCCTCCAAAACCCTGACCACCAAGGTGCCAGATCGTATCCCTGACTCTGTCAGGGTTTTTTCCAGGATTTTTGTTTGCTCCCATGTTTGTTTTTTTTGTACTATTACATTTGTATTTTCCTTTTTTAATATTACTAGTAAAGAACTGTCACTCCTATTCCCATATTTTTGCCTGAAAGCCCCTAATTGCAAAATTATAATAATTTGGAGGGAAGGGGGTTTACATTCTCCATTCCAAGGAAGGCTCTAGCTTTCCCTGGCAGACAACTGTCTTTCAAAACCAAGACGCCTGGGCAGACCATGTCAACATCTGCCAACACTTTACATGAAGAAATTTCCACTGATGTTGAATCCAAACTCCCCTGGTGCAACTTGAGGCCATTTCATCTTGTCCCTGTGGTTTATCCTAGCTGTGAAAGCCTCCCTAGCTGCCCTGGAGACCTGCTTCCCTTACAGGAGCAATAAGCACACGCGCCAGTGCTGGTTTGTATGGACCAGCAGGATGAGATGCTATCAGCCCACAGCTCTCCTCTGCTCCAAAAGCACCCCGAGGCAGCGTGCAAGCCCTGCTGCTGGGGAGCCGTGCAGTGGCTGGATTTGCAACACCCCAGCTCCAGCCTGGCAAGGCGTGGCCCTGCACTCTCCCTGATGAAGCCAACACGATGTCCAGAAGCGGGCTGAGGTGGTCCACCGGCACCCCCGGGGATGTGGGCTGGCTCATGGCACTGAGCCACCTCCTGTGCCCGTGGCAGATGTTCAGCCCTGAATGATGAAGCACCTGCATGTGGACATCCAGCAAGCTGCTGCCACCCTGAGCCACACCTGATAAAGTGTCACCAGGGTGGGCACGACCCTGGGCAATATCCCAGTCCTGCTCCCTAGGAATTGTACCACAGTCTGCAACAGCAGCGGAGCTGTCTCTGTCCTGGCCACCTGGACAGGCAGTGCCAACCCACCCTTTTAATTCTTTCTTCCGAGCCCTGCTCTTGGAGAAATTCCCTTCGGTCCCGGAGAACTGCTGGAGAGGGAGCCAGCAGACAAGGGCCACCGCTCCCCACCCTCCTTGCTCCTCCAAAAAACCCCACACAAAGCCTTTCCAACCAGCCAGGTTAGGTAAACAAGCAAGGCACCTCCCAGTGACAGTAATGGAGAACTTAGGTCTCATTAAATAAATGAAACAGATTAATGAGAAGAATGACTGTTGTTTCTCTGAGCTGGTCATGGTGAGATAAAAGGCAAGACACGGATCCCTTTTCATAGGAGCGCTGTAAAAATGAGTGGCACAGACGCAGCAGAGCTTAAAATACAGGGCAGGACACACTTTTCCTTCCAAACACACCTGACACTTCCTTCTCTGCCCTTCTTTTTCTCTCCCATACCATCTCTGGAAAAGCCAAACTTCATTACAGAACCAAACTATTTCCTTTTTTATTCTAGTATTTCCTTGTTTTTTTAACAGGCAACCATCTGGGAGTGGGGGAGTAGAAAGGAAGCCCTGAAGCATTTCAGACACAATAAATAAATTATAAAAAAAAAAAAAAAAAAAAAAAAAAGCATGATTAAAACCAAAAAGCATAAACAAACAAGCCATGTTACCCAGAATAATGACTTTGGGGAAAAGCGCCAAAAAAATTGTATAAGCTTCTGGAGCGTGGCAGGAAAAGAGAACAGAAAGTCCTCACAGCTGAGGAGAATGTGCCACTGCAATGGGACAGAGGCTGGGACTACAGGGATGACCTGGGCGAGCCGGGAATGAGAAGGGCTTCACACAGACTTGGATCCCAAACTCGTCTTCGGGCACCTGATTTTGGCAACTGCAAAGCCCCATTCTAGGCACTCTCAGACTTTTTCAATACATTGTAATTGCTTCTGGTGTTGTCTGGTGAGACTCCACCTGGAGCCAAGCTTGGGAATCCTCAACACTGGAAGGATGTGGAGCTCCTCTCCAGTGCAGAGGAGGCCACGGAGATGCTGCCAGGGCTGGAGCCCCTCTGCTCTGGAGCCAGCCTGGCACAGCTGGGGCTGCTCAGCTGCACAAGAGAAGGCTCCAGGGAGAGCTCCGAGCCCCTGCCAGGGCCTGAAGGGGCTCCAGGAGAGCTGCAGAGGGACTGGGGACAAGGCACCCAGGGACAGCACCCAGGGAAGGGCTCCCAGTGCCAGAGGGCAGGCACAGCTGGGATCCTGGGAAGGAATTGGTGGCTGGGAGGGTGTTGAGGCCCTGGCACAGGGTGCCCAGAGCAGCTGTGGCTGCCCCTGGATCCCAAGGCCAGGCTGGACAGGGCTTGGAACAACTAGGTCTAGTTGAAGATGGCCCTGGTCACGAGGCTCCCTTGGGCCCACTCCTCAAGCTTGTCCAGGTCCCTCTGGATGGCATCCCCATCACTCAGGCACGTCAACCATGCTCAGCTCAGTGTCATCTGCAACACAAACCCCTCTGAGCTGTTCTCGTTCTACAGCTTCATCATTTTCAGCAGCAGCATGCCATATTCTGCAGGGATGACAAACTAGGGGCACACAGGGTGGATGGCATTAGCCAGAACAAATCTGATTTCCTCCTGAGAAACGGGCAGCACAGAGGGATGCACCCAGCACTCCTGTCCTAGTAGGGAAGCATTTTGGAGAAGACCCTTTGCACTCAGGGGTCTCCAGCCTGTTGCAGTGCATTAAAAGTAACAGGGTGTCGGATGAAAGCTGTGGTGGGAAGGAGAGGGATAGGTTGCAGCACTGAGACAGGGCTAGCAGAAAATGGGCCAGCATAGGCAGCCATGCTCCTGAGATACTGACACTGCAGCAGAGAAGATAAATGACTGGCCCAAGGCCACACAGCCAGGCAGTGTCCCCTCTACATGACTTTCAATCCCCGCTCCAGCACCGGATTGCTGAGGGATCCTTCAACAAAATGTTATATTGGCTTCGAAATCATGAGATTTATTTTACACCTGAACACACACACACGTATAAATGTACTTTTTTTCTGCCTCCTTCTCTTGCCTCTGCTCAAGACGCACCCAAGCACATCCCCGAATGACCAGGAAAAGCAAAAACTTTGCATTTCCCTGCTAGAGGAGAACTTAATAGGGGTTAACTTGACTCCCGGAGCTGGGGCTTCACAATGAAGCAGGATGCTGCCAGCAGACCCACCTGGCAAATCAGTGCCTGTATTTACAATTGCATGCCCAGAGACTCTGCAAATATTTTCTAGAAGCTATAAACCCCATCCCAACAATTGCAATGGGAGCGGGGATAAATTAGCTGAAGCCTGTCACTTGGTGAAGTCACGCTGGAGGAGATCTATCCAGGTAATCCATCTTTCTGCTGTGTTATACAATGACACAGTAATGGCCAGCCCAGAGGGATTTCCTCCAGGAAAACTCGACTGTTACTAAAATGTTAAGTTAATACCAAGCAAGAACTCAGCCGTCTTTAGACCGAAAGGATAGACATGACAGGGAATAAAATATTACAATCCCCACTCAAATATTTTTATTTACAAGAGCACGAATAAATAGACCTATCTGTAGGCTGCAAAGAGAGGAGGCTGGGATTAAAGGAGAAAAGAAATAAAGACCTGCACGCATCGATTCCATCTTTGCCATTTTTCCTAATAAATAGCCTGGCACGGCTGTGCTGATGGGTAGCTGGGGTGGAGGAGGGCACGCTGCCCAGCTCTCAAAGGGACACAGGACACAAATCTGAGCTCAGGCTCTGCCCTTTTGTGTTGATTTAAAAAAAAAAAAAAAAAAAAAAAAAAAAAACTAAGAAGAAAGGAAGAAAGCAAGAAAAGTTATGTGGCTAATAAAGGGCTCTATTGTGCCATCAATTTTTTAAGCTTTAATGATTTCGGGAGGAAGTTCAGCTCGGCAATCAATAGCACAATATGGGCAGGAGGGCTCGGAGGAAATTCAGCGCCGGAGCTGCGGCGAGGGCTGGCGGAAAGGGGGGCTCAGAGGAAGGGGGTTCCCCTCCTTGTGTGGCATGGGGGCTCCCAGGACCCCGTACAGGCTGGGGACCCTGTTCCCCTCCTGTTTACCCCATTTGGTGTGAGCTCCCGCTCCTGCTGCACACCGCCCGCGGCCAGGGTACAGCAGCGGGGACATCTGGGGATAACCACGGCTGCTGCCACGGAGAGGGAGGTGGAAAAGCACCCACGGCAGCCGGGATGCTCGCCCCACGGCTGACGGGACTGAGCACATCCCAGGGACGCCCACAGAACAACAGGGACAGCCCAGGGAGCATCACCCCAGACTGAGCACATCTCAGGGACGGTCACCCCACACTGAGCATTATCCTAGGGATGATCACCCCACACCGGGACTGAGCACACCCCACGGATGGTCACCTCACACTGAGCATATCCCGGAGATGATCACCCCACACTGAGCATATCCCAGGGATGATCACCCCACATTGGGACTGAGCACACCCCAGGGACGCTCACAGCACACCAGGGACAACCCAGGGAGCATCACCCCACACTGAGCACACCCCAGGGATGGTCACCCCACACTGAGCATATCCCAGGGATGGTCACCCCACACCGGGACTGAGCACATCCCAGGGGTCATCACCCCACACTCCCCACACTGGGACTGAGCACACCCCAAGGACGGTCACCCCACACAGAGCATATCCCAGGGATCATCACCCCACACTCCCCACACAGGGACTGAGCACATCCCAGGGGTCATCACCCCACACTGAGCATACCCCAGGGATGATCACCCCACACAGAGCATTACCCAGAAAGGATCACCCCACACTCCCCGAATCTGGGCTTAGCACATCTCAGAGATGCCCATCCCCGGGACGCTCACCCCGCACTCCCCACACCCGGGTTGCACCCATCCCAGGGACACTCTCCTCCAGGCCCACCCGTCCCTAAGCCCCACAGAGCGGGGCACACAGCCAGCCTCCCCGCACACCCCCGGCTCCGGGCAGCCCCGCTCCCTTCGCTCCGCGGCACACGTACCGCATCGCCGAGGCTCGGTGCTGCCGCCGGGATGCGGGGCTGTCCGGGGGATGATCCTGCGCCAGGGAAACCTAAGAGACACGGTGACACAGCGTGAGGCTCTCTCCAGCATCGGCGGGGACAGCGCCGCGCCCGAGGTGCCACCCCGGACAGGAGCCAGAGCCGCCTCCCAATTCTCACAGGCACGGGCAGCAGCTGGGTAAAAACCGGGCTAAAAACCCACAGAAGGATTGAAAACCCCTGCAAGGGGAGGGATCCCGAGCCGTCGGGTCCCTGCCCCGCTGCGAGGTGCAGAGGAGAAAGGATGGAATGAAGTAGGACAGGACGGGACGGGATGGGATGGGGTGGGAAGGGACGGGATAGGATGGGATGGGATCACCCCGCGTATCCCGTCCTTCACTGCAAGGAAAAGACGATCCTGTAAATTGATCCTAAACCTCAGGGAGCGCTTCGCGGAGTGGGACCCCATCGGCTGCACCGCGAGCCCCCGCAGGCAGCAGGAACTCGGGCGAAAGTTTTGCCACGATCCAGGTGGGTAATAATAAAAATTACTAATAGTAATTAATCAGCAGGGGGGGGAAAAATAATAAATCGTAACAATTAATCAATAAAAATTAACGGTCGTTGGAGAAGAAGAGTGGGGGAATATCCGACCTGGCAGCCAGGAGAGACGGTGACAGCAGCGCTGTGATGCTGCCGCAGCTCGGGGACCCAGCGGGAGGACCGGGCACGGTCCCCGGGCACCGGGAGGGACGGAGGGAGGGACGGCAGGGGAGGGGAGATGGAGGAGGGGGGGCTGCCGCCGCCGCCTCCCCCCGCCGGAGGGTCCTGGGGATGGAGGGACTCCGCGGTCCACCCCCGTCGGTGAAGGCAGCAGATCCCACCCGGGGAATTCCGGTAGGGAGGAAACAAGAGCGTTATTTAAAAATAGCGAACAAAATAAGGAGCGGGGGGGAAAAAAATTAAAAAAAAAAATCAGAACTTACCGTCTAAAACAAATCAGCAGGGAGGGATCCGCGGGCAGCGCAGCGGGGGGAGCATCGCCCCCGCCGTGGGACGGGACGGGGCGGGGCGGGGCGGCTCCGCGCACCTCGAGGGGGCAGCGGCGGGGGAAAGGCGACGGACACGGCACCGCCAACGGGGACCGCGGCACCGCCCGCGCCGTCCGGCGGCGCTGGCCCGCGGCTGCGGGCGGCTCGGCGGCGGTGGCGAGCGAAGGGCCCGGATGTCGCTGGCCCCGCGCCGGGGGGGCCACACGGGACGCGGAGCGGGGGGGGGGGGGAGAGTCCTGCCCGCCCCGTCGGGGCGCCGGGCGCTGCCACGTGTGTCCGCCGGGGGGGGGCGCCCCACCCTTCTCTCCCGCTCTCTGGCTCTCCCGCTCCCTCTCACCCCCCCCCCCGACCCCCCCCCCCCGGCCTCCGGCGGGCTTGACAGGTCCACGCGACCAAACAAACCGCGGCGGACGGGCGGGCGGCGCGGCCAATGGGAGCTCGCGGCGGAGAGGCTCGGCCAATGGGAGCGCGAGGGGGGCGGGACCGCCTGAGGGGAGCGCGGCGGAGGCGCCGCCCCGGGGTCAGAGCGCCGCCCGCTGCCCTCGGGGTGCGGGGCTGTGGGGTGGCGGGCCGTGAGGGCGTGAGGGGTGGAATCGCAGATACGGGGAGTGGTGTGTGTGGAAATGGGTCTGGGAGATCATCCACTCCCGCCTCCTGTAATTTGCACGGACACCTTCCGCTACACCAACTTGCTCCAAGCCCGGCCCTGGACACTTCAGGATTGGGACAGCCACAGCTTCTGTGGGAAACGTGTGCCAGGGCTTCACGACCAGCATCCTCAAGTCCTTCTCCCAGAGCTGCTCCTCATCCCCAGCCTGGATTTATCTCGGGGGCCACCTCACCTCAAGTGCAGCTTCAGTTCTCGGTGTTGTTACACCTCAGAGGTTCCCATGGCCCCGCTTCTCACGTCCCACATTGTTTGATGATTCCAGACAAATAAATCCTAGCATGGGGATTAAAAAAAAAGGCAATACATGGAGCAGAGTGGTTATTCAGCATCATCATCCTGCTACAAGACTCCCAGCCCTTGTCAGGGCCCAGGGCTTCGTGGAGCACAGCTGATGGTATTGCCCTGTTCCTGCAGGGATCCAGCAGTTCTGGATCCCCTCTGCAACCCCTTCCTAATTGCCTCATTCTTCCTGCGCTCTCCAGTGAGAAAAAAAAGTTTCTTGACGTGTTTGGTTTCCATGTTCATGTGGATCACAAACGTCGGGTGCCACCAGGTGCCTTGTGTGTTGTTAGACAATCATCCCTCAAGCCAACACGGCAAAACCTTCGGATGATCCTTTATCACTTCTCGACCTTTCAAGGACTGAGTGAGGGAAGAAAATATGATTTGCAGGGAAAATAGACAAAGAACACTCCTAAATCCAGAAAATCCATGAAATTTGCATATCAAGAACCACCCCACCCCACCCCACCCCCCCCTTACATGTCTAATGATCTTGATCCCAAACCTGGTAGTCTAATTTTTTTTATTATTTTTTTTTTCCCCTTATTAATGGTTTTCTTTTGCAGGGTGTTCTGTAAATTTTTGATGTTGACTGTTTGTTTTTTGGGGTTTTTTAGACCTAGCCAGCAATCACAATTTGTTTTTATTTCATCTGCAATCCTACCCTGTCATCAGGCTCTTGTGCTTTCCCACTGGGTCCCTGAGTGCAGTCAGCACGATGCTGAGTCACAGAAGAACACTGTCTGCTTAAACTCTGAGCAGCTGAGGCTTTCCCCTCAACATCAGCTACTCAGGGAGAGCCTCCCTGTGTGTGTTTAGAACATTTCCAGTATATTTGGACCCTGCTTTTTAGGATTCTCATCAAATGTTTCCAGTGGAACACCATTTCAGGTGTTTCCTTTAGGGTCTGTTGTCCTGCAAGCCGTCTGTTTCAGGTGGAGGAGCCTGGCACAGCAATCCAGCCTGGGATCTCTGCTCTAATACCCAATAAAACCATTGCTAACAGCTGATCCAGCCTGGGATCTGATTCTGAGTGCCTTAATTAGTCAGAAGTCCCCAGTTTCAGTCAAAATCCATCACTAGCAGTGTGTTTTTAGATTTAAAGAGAAGGTTTAAATCAGGAACAGTAGGGGCAGCTGCTGTGAGTTTGCTGGTAGAGGAATGTGTGTTCCTAACAAAAAGCAGAGGCAGGATTTGGGATCTTTTTCATCCAGAGGAAGGACGACATCCTGCTAAAAAGTTCTCCATAAGGGGCAGATGGGATTTTCTGCCCCGTCTGCTTCCTAGGAATCACTCCTAAGCTTCATCTCATTCTCTAGATCCAGACCTAGCACCTGATTATTTTTAAAACAACAAGCCTGTGTGAAACACACTGACAGGAACAACGTGATGCTGCTGCCTGATCTCCCCTCTACATCTCCTGCCTTCAAACACACACCGAGGTGGAATCAAGCGTCCGAACCCACTGCGGCCAAAAGCACCTTGGAGAGAGTGAGTGACACAATGACTGACGTGTACTAAGGATTCCCTCGTGCCTTTGTCTGGCAGACACTCACCAGCACAGCAGGCGAGAGGCTGGGAGGAATGGGAGCTTTGGATGGAGGTGTCACAAGGCAGAAAGTGACGCTTGTGTCTGCTTGTGGTTGTTTCCTCCTCCTGCCCAGCCACAGGCAAACTTGAGACGGGGTGAAACCAGGGAAGATTCTCCGGGGATTGGAAACGGATGAAATAGAAATGTAACTTTTCCTGCTCCTTGAATTTAGTTGTTTTTCGGGGTCCTGAGTGCATTAATTGTTATTAATTACTCTGACCAGCTTCACCTCCGCCCATGAACCCACCACTCATTAGTCCAGAGTCTCTAATTAGGTTCTGGGCACTTTCCTGAGCAGTGTTGTTGTAGTTCTGCCTGGGGTTCTGTGTCTTGGGTGAGCATCATGCCCATGTTGTCCCTTTGTTTGCAGTCCTGCTCCTGCTCTTTCCAAATGGATCCTGGATACAGTTCATGCCTTCACCTTGCCTGGGATGCTTGGTATTTCTTTTTTACCGGAACCTGGCCCTGGCATACCTCTTCAGATCCAGTGGGACTACAACCCTGTGGTCATCCCTTTCTCTTGGCTCACCTCAGCATGGCAGGAAGGATCACTGAACCTGAATGCCTCACAGCACCTGGGAGCCGTAAGCATGCTCTTCCTAGACCACATTCCCTTCCTAGCTCTCCAAGGCACACCTGGCTGTCCTGTGTCTGTAGGACTTGGCTTGTAGGGTCGGGAAGATGTGGGCACCCCTCTCCTACTGCCATGTTTGTTCCACTTGTACTTAAGGAGGTCTGTGGTCAAGTACTCTCAGGAATATCCCAGCAGATTTCTGATGCGTCAAGTTTATCCCCTCCTGAGGGCAGTAACTCAGCTCTGCTAGAAATGTCTCAACTCCGGCACCCGCTTGTAATGTAATTGAGCGTGGAAATTGGCAGGAGAGGTAGGGAGCTACCTCATCTTCATGCACATAATCAATAGCAAATCATTACTTAAAAAGTAAAGGGGTTGATGGTGTTTCTGTAGGGCAAGACATGCCCTGCATTTTCAGTCTTTGATTCATACTGCTTAGCATGCCATGAGATGGGGCTCGGCGAGTGACTCACATTGTAAAAGCTCCCCAGTTAGCTCCTGGTGCTCCCTCTCAGCAAGTGTGTCATGGTTGCTTCAGCATGTCTGCGTCTGCTCTCCATCCCAGCTCCCAAGGCCTCCAACGCCCTTTTAGGGATTTCCCTAAGTCCAGACGCTGGAGGGCTGGCACCAAAGCACGCTTTGGGCTCTTGCCGGGATCAAGGCACTCTCACTGTGAATTAGGTCCATGAATTAGGTTCTGCATGAAGCAGAGCATGATACATCTCAGTCCACCTGCAGACACTTGGATGGCTGAGGGAGCTGGGAAAGGGGCTGAGCCTGGAGGAAAGGAGGCTCAGGGGGAACCCTGTGGCTCTGCACAGGTCCCTGACAGGAGGGGACAGCCGGGGGGTTTGGGCTTTGCTCCCAGGGAACAGGGACAGGAGGAGAGGGAACAGCCTCAAGTTGCACCAGGGGAGGTTTAAATTGAATATTAGGGAAAATTTCCTCACTGAAAGGGTTTTCTAGCCTTGGCACAGCTGCCCAGGCAGTCCCTATCCCTGGAGGGATTTAAAAGCCATGTGGATTTGGGGACATGGGCACTTGGGGACGTGGGTCAGTGGTGGCCTGGGCAGTGCTGGAGGAATGGTTGGACTCAATGGTCTGAATGACTCTGAAATTCTCTTACAGGAAAACCACGGCTTGGGGGGCACAAGCTGTGACAACTTACTCCATCCTGCAGGAGAAAGGAATCTTGCTCCTGACTTCCACCACAGATGTGTGAGGGTCAGGCTGTTCCCATGGGAAGAAGGTGGTGTGCTGAAAGTATGTTCCCTGTATCAGAATTGTAACATCCACTGCAGATGCACCTCGGTGCTTCCGTATTGTCAGCCTTCCTAAACAGTAGCTGCCCATTCGGGTGCTCCTGCTCCAGGGAGGATTTCAGCCAAGGAATCCAATGATCCCTCTCTTACCATTGCAAGTTGTTTGCTGCACTTCAATAACCTTGTCACTGATTTTGGTCTGGAGCTGCCCCTTCAACAAAGGACAAAGCTTGGTAGGATCCTTTATTAACAGTGAGGAAGCATGGGGTGTTCCTTCACTGTTGCTTCCTGTTCTTCCCTTGCACTGACAGCAATCTGACTCTGCTTTGGTTCCCTGGAGCTACACTGGCGTTTCTGTAATTTTGGGTGGACAAGAGGTGGGAGTTGGGAGACCCTGGAACTGTGCTTCGTTGGCTGAGAGGAAGACAGCACAGAGAAAGCACAGCAATCTGCTTGGGGCTTGCAAGATATCCAGCCTACGATGGCCTAAGTTACCCTCTCTGGGTTTGCAGCGAGACAGAAGTGCTGGCATATTGACCATATCACAGAATCACAGGGTGGTTTGGGTTGGGAGGGACCTTAAAGCTCATGTCATTCGTGTCCATGTCCCATAGACAGGGACAACTTCCACTATCCCAGGCTGCTCCAAGCCCCGTCCAGCCTGGCCTTGGACACTGCCAGGGATCCAGGGGCAGCCACGGCTTCTCTCAGCAACCTGTGCCAGGGTCTCACCTCCCTCACAGTCAGGAATGTCTTCCAAATATCCAATCCAAATCTCCGGTCTTCAAGTCCATTAATCCTCCCGAGGACTCATTTTCTTGGGACTCCTAAAGGGAAAGCAGCGACAGAATTCCAGCTGAGCTCCGGAGGAGCGTGAAGGGTTACGGAGAGCTGTGTGGTGACAGGCGGTCCTGGGCAAGGCTGAGCATGTCCTGTGGAGGCCAGCCAGCAGGGCTGACCTGATGTAACTGGGAGCTGGCGCTGGATGCTTAACTTCAAATGGCCCAGGGACTGAACAGATGGCTCCTCTTTATTTGCATGCTACTTGGATTTGTGAGTCAAACAGAAGAATAACTTAATTTTTGACATTTGCTTCTCCTCAGAGCCCGGCACAATTTATGTTATACTGGCATTTGCGTGAAGGATGTTGCTTTAGGCACTAAACCCATCCTGGCTTTAACCCTAGAAGGAGCCAAATAGGCAGGAATCATATTCCTCCCCAGCTCTTTTGTAGGCTCTGCCAGGGGATATCACACTTACACAGTGACCAAAGAATCAGGAGAAAACAGTCATTTGGGGCTTGTGGAAGGAAGGGGCAGGGTTGGAGTTAAACTGGACTGGAAAATATCTCATTTGTAGGCCTGAAATGAGAGACTGTTTGTGGATGAGGTTTACCTCCTATTAAAAATACCCTTCAAGGCCTGTGCAGTTCGTCTTGAGCACAGGGGATAAATTTAGTAGAGTCTTGTTCCTGCTGACATAAACTAAAGTGAAAATAATATATACAGCCAGGGCACAACATCTGCAAGCCAATTAAAAACCTGGCTGATCGCATCCCAGATGACAGTTGCCATGACTAGTGTGTCTGCGTGCCACCGCTTTGAGAGGGAAAAAAACCGATCCTGCTTGGCTGTGCAGCATCTCTATACATCTTCCAATGCCCACGACAGCTAATGGTGATTATTTGATAGCTGGAGTTCCAGCAGCATGTCCTCCTCACCCTGACGCCTCTGCCTGCTGTCCCCAGTAATCCTGCTTGGTCATATACGGGATGTTTGTGGGTTTGACTCTACGTCAGTTATAAAAGCCATGGGATCTGAGAATAAAGCTCATTTTCTGCTTGTAAAGACGTGAGAGCCTGGGTAAGGATGTGTGTGCTTTGACCAATGAGAACACACATTTTTCAAAGGCTGCGTTTGAAATACTTGGTACAAAGAGATGGTCTTTGTTTTTCAGCAGGCAAAAGTGCAGTTCTCCTTCACCTGTAATTTTAAGCGAAATATCAAGTGGTGTTTTTGTGGATGGGAGATAAAGCAGGGAGTACAGGGAGAACCGTACCCTTGGATTCTGGTGCTACAATATGTTTTCCAGACTGTTTTCAGCATCTCTTGCATTCACTGTGATCCCCCTCTTGTGGTTAGCCCAGTGCCTGCAAAATTTCCATGTCCATGCCTGTCAAGGCTCAGTTGCTTTGGGTTCCCCAGCCAGTGTGACTGAAACATGGTGGCTTCATGGTCAGCTGCCCCTCAGCTGAGCTGCTGTGACCATCCTGCTGTGTTCTAGAAGACAACCCCAGTTGTGAGGCAAAGAGCATTGTCCCAAACCTCTCCTGCAGACTGTTGCCGCAGCAGCCTCAGTGCTCAACCTGCTGAGAAACTGCTGGCCTTGTGTAAGCTCTTGAGATGCTCCTGCTGGGAAGCAAAACGTCTTTTAAGCAATATACATGCAAGTCCAGCTGACATATTTTTCTCTGCCACATGGGCAGGCCATGAGCACGCACAAGAAGGATTTAACAGTCCAGCTCATGGGCCACAGTGTGTTATATTACAAAAACTTTGTCCCCTCTGATGGCATGTTTCACATTTGGCCTGAGCCCTCCGTGCATAGAACATGCCCGGAGCACACAGCAATTGTGGTGTTGCTTGGATGCAAATAAATCTCCTGTATCATCTCCTCTACATCCCATCTGAAGCATGGATTGGATTTAAATTGGATATTGGGGAAAATTTCTTCACTGGGAGGGTGGTCAGGCATTGGTACAGGCTGTCCAGGGCTGTAGTGGAATTCTCATCACTGCGGGGATTTCAAAGCCCTGTAGATGCGGCACTTGACAGCGCTGGGGGAGCAGCTGGACTAGACAAAAGATCTTTTCCACTCTGAATGGATCTGTGATTCTGTGAAAAAGCTCCATTTCAGTTCTGACCCCCTTGAGTTGTTCAGCTTGAAAATTCAGCGTTCGTGTTGAAGTGCTTGGGCTGAGAACCATGTCTGGGGTTCTGATTCCCCTGAGTTAGCCCATCGTCTCTCTTGTGTCTTCCAGAAAGGTCAGGATCGATGTGGATTGAATTCTGCTTCTGGCTGTCGAGTGGCTTTTTGAGGCCTTTTCTTCCCGCTTTCTTTGGTGCTGCGAGGAGCTGGGACAGATACCCTGTGCTCTGTGTCCTCTTTAGGATCCATCCTTGTCTTCAGATCCAATCTACAGACATCCAGCAAAAAGACCTCTTCGAATCTCCTCATAACTTTCCATCTCCTGGGGTTTTGGTGGGTTTTTTTTTTCTTTTGGTGGGTTGTTTTTTTGTTTCTTTGTTTGTTTCAGAAGCAAGATGCCCAGCGCTGAAACAGTCTGACGTTTCATGTGGGCCCTTTGTGAGACGTGACACAAGCCTATTGCGATTCTTTGTCATTTTCTCCGTCGGTCTCACCGTATGAGACTCTCCAGAGCCCCAGGCCTGCACCAGACCCTCACAGGGCTGAAAAACAGCTCATAGCCGGAGGGCTGCTGTGATTAGGAGCAGCGGGGCCGTGATGCCTGGGGAGAATAAGGAGCTGCACTCCCTCTCGTGGCTGTGCTCTCCGTTACCTTTTCCTGTAGCAGAAGACCCTAGAACTTCACTTACAGAGCCAGTTTAATATCCCCAGCATATCCAGAGCTAGCAGCACAACACAACACAGCGCTCAAGGCACTGGTAATTCGGTGAAAAGGTTTGTCAGACCATTAATTGTTTGGGGGGAAAAAAATAAATTTAAAAAAAAAAAAAATTCCATGCCAGATGTCTGCCTTAGGCTAAAGTTCTCTGGAAAGTTTCAGCCAAAGTATTATGTCCATTTCCAAGAATGAGGGGAAAGCGCAGTGTTTTGCCCAGTTTTGAAAAGAAATAATTCTATGAAATTGCAATGACAGAGAAAAGCCTCCATCTATTGAAGAAAGAGCATGAAATTTGGCCCCGCTGTCAAAAAAGTGCCATTTGCTACTTCCAGGAAAGTTTGTTTAATTTTGAATTAGTTATAAGCTCTGAAAATCATGGTTTGTGTGTGCTCGACAGATCCGGTCACAGATTAACAGCTCTGTTCTCTGAGGACTTTCTGCAGCAGGCACGCTCCAACTCAGGCCTGAAAAGGCTGGAGTATGGAATGGCTGCTTCCAGCACTGGAATAAGAGCTGGGGAAGTCAGGAAAGCTGGGCAGAGCAGAAGGCTCAGAAATGAATGTTGTGATGGGATCAGAAACAAGTAGCTGCTGTTGGAGGGCTCTTTATGAGAGGGGTAACACAAGCAGGCCTAGGAAAAAATAGTAATGAAAAAGCTCCAGTGAAGAGTTGGACCAGGCACCCTCTCCCTGCTCCTCCAGAAATGCTTCCCTTGGGGGCAGAGAAAGGAAGGACAGATTCCAGCAGGTCACGGAAGGTGATTCTGCCCCTGTGCTCAGCTGAGAGCCCACCTGCAGAGCTGCTCCAGCCCTGCCTCCAGCAGCACAAGGACGTGGAGCTGCTGCAGCCAGCGCAGAGGAGGCCACGGAGATGCTGCCAGGGCTGGAGCCCCTCTGCTCTGGAGCCAGCCTGGCACAGCTGGGCCTGCTCAGCTGCACAAGAGAAGGCTCCAGGGAGAGCTCCGAGCCCCTGCCAGGGCCTGAAGGGGCTCCAGGAGAGCTGCAGAGGGACTGGGGACAAGGCACCCAGGGACAGCACCCAGGGAATGGCTCCCAGTGCCAGAGGGCAGGCACAGCTGGGATCCTGGGAAGGAATTGGTGTCTGGGAGGGTGTTGAGGCCCTGGCACAGGGTGCCCAGAGCAGCTGTGGCTGCCCCTGAATTCCTGGCAGTGTCCAAGGCCAGGCTGGAGAGGGCTTGGAGCAGCCTGGGACAGTGGAAGTTGTCCCTGCTCATGGCAGGGGGTCGAACAAGGTGAGATTTAATCCTCCCCAGCCAAAGCATTCCATAATTCTAAGATCCTATGCACCAACACTGGGTCACCTCTTGAGCTGAGCAACCTTCCCATGCAGGGAGAGTTTCTTCTCAGAGTTTGGTTGCCGCGCCGTCATCCCAAAGGCAATTTCTGAGGGAAAGCAGGAGTGCCTCAGGAGCATGTCTAGGATATTTTCAGTTAGTGTGTGATGGAGATGTACTGAGTGATCCAGGATGTCCATGGGAGCATTTTCCATCCAGCAGCATAGCTTTGCAGAGACTTGGGGCAAACTGACTGGAGCTCTGGGCTGCTCCTCCCGGCACCCTGCCTCTGACATCTAAAGCTTGCACTGGGTGTCTGGACACAGCCCTACAGCGTGCCCTGTGGACCTGAGTGTAGATAGCATCTGACTCCCTTGTCCTGGCAAGAAGATTGTCTTGCTTTATAACGCTGCCATCCAGATGCCAAAAACACACTTTTCCATCCAGTGGAGGGAAGGTTGTTAAGAATGAAGGCGTTGACACAACCTGCCTTTGGGGGAAATGGCACGGAGCAGCATCCCTAGTTCAAGGGGCTGTCTGAGTTTAGCAATAGTCTCTTGTTCCCAGGCTCTGGGCCAGGATAAATGGGCTGCAGTGTACTTTGGGAAGGATGGTTTTGCCTCCAGGAGAAAAAGAGCTTAGCAGAGCTCTGCCGGGAGTCCCTCTTAAGCTCATGCTCACAAAGGGTTGGGTGCCAGTTCCTCAGGTGGGCTGTTACTGGCCTTCCCTGGGTGCAGCATAAGCTGCTGTTAGCAGGTACAATGAGAAGGGGATTGAGCGGCAAGAGGGGCCCACAGGTTTATGAATTAATTTATTAATTTATTATCCCCTTCCTTTTATGAATTAGCCCGAATTGATGGAGTGGCCTCTCCATGGTGGGAAGGAGAGAAAGGCAGAGATTAGGATGACTCCTGTCTCTGTGCTCCGAGCTTTGCGTGCACGAGAGCGTCTTCCCCACCATGCCAAGTATTTTAATGCCTCACACTGTATCTGGGAACAATCAGAGAACAAAGAGCAGCAGCCCTACTCCCTGCCCAGGCCCTGCTGCCCTGGATGCAGCCCTGCCCCTGGGTCTGGGTGGTGCATGAGGAAAGAGCCACGCAAGGCCTGATCTAGTCGAGAGGTGCTGGGGGCTTCTCCATGGGCTCCATCCTACTGCTTTGCCCTGGAAACCTCCGGGTTTCAGGACAGTTTGCCTGAATCAGAACAGTCACAACAGCTGGAGTCTCATGACCCACAGGTTTCCCATCCTCACTGGAGTGGAGCGTGGCTGTAGCTCAGAGCTCTGTGTTGCCCTAAAAAGGGGTCTTTTCTGTAAACTGAGATGTTTGAGGCCATCTCTGGCCTTGCCTTCGGCCACCACTCCATGACAAGTCTCCTCTGAGCCCTGTGTCATGCCCACCAGTCTCTGTCTCAGAACCTAAAGCATCTCACACAGCATCGAAGACTGACATTTAGGTACCTGAAGTGAGCCCTTGGTATTCACGCACCTCTTGGTGTTCATGCAACTCTGGTTGTCCTGGGATGGGCCATTTCTGCTGCTCAGCTCAGCAGTAATTTCCTCAGTTGTTCTGTTCAGCCAGGTTTTCTGGATGAATGGACCCTGGGAGAGTGGTGGGGATGCTCAGTCACCCCTTCCCAGAAGGGCTTCACCAGTGTCCAGGGGAGATGTCCCCAAAACCTGTGTCAGGGAGCAGAACAAGCTTCATTTCCCCACCCTGGACTTCCACCTTCCATGCACACAGAAACAAAATCCCAATTTCCTACTTGAAATGCAGTAGGATGGAGACCAAAGATGATGTCTTTTAATGGTTTTTACCTAGAGCAGATTTTTGTATTTAAATTACACACACCTTTAAAAATAAAGGGTAACAGCTTCTTGAAAGTCCTAGGCTTATTACACTCTCCTAAATTTCCTTAATTACCGTATTTGCAAATGTTACCAGAGCAGTGGAACAGTCACAGTGAAGGTGAAGCCCTGGTTTATTGAGGAACTGCTGCACTTCCTGACAGAAGCCAGCTTTTCCACAGATGCAGGGAGACTATTTCATTTCCATTTGCTTGCCTAGCTCAGCTCAGTGGCTTCCTCATCCAAGGCTCTGGAGAGAATTGGCCACTGAAAAAAACAACAAAGTGGGCTTTAAATAAGAAACATAGTATGTCTTAATCCTCCAAGGATAAAAAAATGAGGTGTGAAAATCCACTAGTTCTAAAAATCATGTTCGTGGTCTCTACGTACATCTGTCAATTGGGTCACAGGCAACAAGACTTTCTTCATTTAAGCTGGTTTTAAAACAAACTGGTGTTTCCTTTTCTATTTATCTGACACACTTAGGCTTCATCCCTGAAAGCTCTGGCTGGGAGCAGCCCATGCCCATGCTGTTTGACTCTATCATCCTTCAAAACAGGGTGGTCCCCTACAAACTGCTTGCTGGGGCATGGGTCTCATGGGTCCACGAGAATAAGTTTGAATAAACTCATTAATTACCCATTTGTCCACTGTGTTAAATTCCACTAAATTCTGTGATTTGTGGTAAATGAGTAAATACATGTGCAACTTCCATTGTTCCATAATGCAAAACATTTATGTTTTAAAACCCTGAGAAATGGGTATTCATTTATATGGTGACCTAAACATGTGTTTCTGTCCCGGAGTCATCACAGAACGGAGCTGGGGGGGACCTCAGCTGTTCAGCTTATTCATTCCCTGCACCCCAGACAAGCTCTGCTGTGATTTTTTTTTGCCCATTCTTCCTATTTGTTATTACTCATCTCTGGTGGTGGATATTCCAGGATCTCCACTTTGATGGCATACCACCTACTAGCCAAAAATGTACTAAAATATAATTAGGTGGAAATCATCATGTTTTAATAGTTACTAGTAAATAGCCAAAAAAAAAAAAAAAATTCTCATAGCAAAACAAGATTAAAAATAATGTTTTCTATCACGACTGCATTTGAAAATTTACTTAATTTGATTGAAATTGTTCTTGGCACCAGACCCGTCGCTGCCCACCCCCGCCGAGCCCCTTCGCTCTGTATTTTTCACCTGGATCAGTTCAGTGATCTGCCTAGGACAATTGGAAAGCACAGGGTGATGTAGTGAGCAGTCAGGGTGGGGAGAGAAGCAATTCTTTAAGCTGGCATTGCTGAAAGGGAGTCAGTCCCTGCTTTGAACCATCCTGCTGCCGGTTCAACGCGCCTGCTTTGCTCACCTTCCCCTTAACCCAGCAGGTTGCCTGTCTTCACCAGCAAGTTAAAGCAGAGAAGAGCTTCCAGGGATGAGCTCAGGGTCTCCTGTTCTTGAAAAATCACAGCAAAGCGTTTTGCTTTTCAAACGCTTGTCTAACCCAGCAGGAATAATTTGCGAAGGAATCCTGACTCTACTTGTCGTTCAGTTCATTATCTTTATGATCCCGTCCCTAAAAAACACTTAATGGTTAATAAACCTTAAGGAAATACAATCTTACAGGCAAATGTTTTGGCTGAGCATCTGCTTCAGTACTGGGAAGGGCTGGTCTTTTGTATCTTTAATTACCTTTTTGACCTTTTCAGAGTACAGAGTTTTGCATTAGCCGTAGGACAGCTGCGCAGAATTGGTGACACTGAACCCCTGGCTACGCGTCCCCCACAGATGCTCTTGCTCCACAGCTATTTTCATGCTAACCTTTCTGCAGGTTCTGTCATTCATCCCAGAAAGGCTCTTTAAAAGCCCCAAGGAAGTGTCCTGGCATTTCCGACAAGTCCATAGGGAGGCCCAGCAGCGGTTTGGAAGAAATCTGAGGTTTATGATGCCAGCTCTCCAGCCTGTGTCAAGATACGGGTGCAGAGCCTCATTTGCATAGATGCAAGTGCTTTAGAGGAGAGCTCAGCTTTGTGCTCCATGTTTGTAGGAGACTCTCAGACCCTCACCCTCCCAAAGTGAGGTGATCTTTGTGGTCGAAGCTGTGCCGCACCACAGGGGGAAGAGTTTCAGAGGTCAGCCTAACGCCATCTTCACCCGAGCTTGAGAATCCACAGCAAACACAGTGGGTAAATCTAATCCTGAGTGCAGGTCTGGGTGTGTGCCTAGCTGATCAAATCAGCATGGCCTGAGTGGTGTGACTGTTTTAGCTGTCTGGGAGGAGATGAGGAGACCATGGGGATGATGAGACCACGGGGAGCAAGGAGGTGCACTTGTCCTCCAAGGACTCTTGTGCTGCGCCACGTCCTGCAGATGAATGCACAGGCTCACTCTTTGCAAAACATTTCCATGAGGAAGCTGCACCTTTTTGCTCATGAACCCATGGGTCAGTACACCAGTCTGGGAGTGCCTGAGGAGACCTTGAAGACCCCTTCCCAGCTTTGAGGAGATGAGCCACCTGGCGAGTTATTCTGGAGTGGGGCTTGCTCAGCTTCTTTCTCTGTTTTGTATAAAATAATTAACTGGCGGGGAGAGAGAGACAGAGAGAGCATGTGAGTTTGCAGCTCATTGCTTAGGCATTTATCTAGAAGGAGAAGACCAAGTCCCTGCTCTTAGGACTGTTTAAGTTAAAGAGAAAACTGCCACAGCTCCACAGACTCTGCCCAAGGACCTCCTTTGTACACAAAGGAAACCAGAAGTTAAACCAAGACTAAAGAGGAACGATGACTGTGGAATTTCTGGATCAACAGTGGCCTCCTTCATGTCACTGCCCAGGGAGCAATGAAGCCTGAAGAACACGTATCTCAGTTGCAGACCTCCGGCCCTTAAGTCTTTCCATGGATTGAATGTCATCAACATGGCCAAGCATTTTGAAAGTACTTGCTACCTCGACATCTAAGTACAAGCAATAAAGCTAGAAGGAAAAGGCTCGTTTCCATTCGTACGTTCCCAGCAGATTATCCCCACAAGGCAGGAAAACGAGGAAGCAGGGAGTTTCCTGGGACAGCACCTCCACGGCCACATGGGTTCAGGCAGAATCTTCCGTGGTGGTGGCTGCCTTTCTCTGTCACTCTTTGGCTGCACTGTCTCTGGCAGGGTTGGCGTTGTCTCTGTCCCCTTGAGCAGCAGCCTCAGGTCCAGAGGTCCAGCTGCTGGTGATGAGGTGAAGTGTGGGTGCAGCTCTGTCCTGCAGGAAAGAGCTCAGGGATTCCCACTGGTTTTGAGTGCTAGAGCTCGTGTCCAGGAAGAAGGCATTTCACCAGCCCAGCTTGGCTGGAACGCTAAATTAATTTTCTTCCTCGTTACCAATTTCTGTTAAAGGCAGATAGAGATGGAGAGGGGATACCCTCATTCCTTCCCAGTTCCCTGCATTTTTTCAGAGTGAAAGGCCCTGGAGGAAAGGTTTGCCCTTACTGTAGACATGATTTAGCTGGAGCTGCCTCCTGCCTTCCATCAATGATAAGTCACTGCAATGCGAGCCCGTAGATAGTGGTGTGTTTATAAGGCCTTTGTTCTTGTGTTCAGTGAATTGATCTCCATCTGAGAAAGTATCACTCACTGTCAGAATTAAAAAACAGCCCATGAAAAAGAAAAGGAGCAGCCTGACTTCAAAGGGCTGTGGTTCTTTTCTTGTGGCCTCTCCTAACCTACATGCAGCTGAAAAACTTGTTTGACCCAATTCATTTCAGGCCTCCTTCCTCCCCTCCAACAGACAAAGACGCACAAACAATAAGCTCATTCAGGTGCAGAAGAGGGAGGGAAACCCGGGGACCCAGGCGAGGCTCCTGCTGCACACACCCTGTTCCCACAGATAAGCACAAAGCTGGAGGAGTGACAGGTTATCTTGGGCAGATCCAGCTACATGCAAGGTCTCCTTGAAGTCAGTGGTGTGTGTCTGTCGAGAGATGATATCTTTTATTAGGCCAACTAGTAGAGTCAGAAAAACTAGACAAGCTCTCAGGGGCCCAAAACCTTCTTAAGGCCAGGGAAATATCTGGGTCTCCTGAAGCCAGGAGGTGCAGGAGGTGTTGTAGGGAGGGAGGTGGGTAGAGGTAAGTACCTTTAGTGTCTGGTGGATTGGCTTGGCGTAAAGGGAGACCTTATAATGACCTTCCAGTGCCTAATGGGACTCAGAGAGAGCTGCAGAGGGACTTTGGACAAGGGCTTGGAGGTCAGGACAAGGGGAAGTGGCTTCCCTCTGCAAGAGGGTAGGATTAAATAGGATATTGGGAAGGAATTGGTGGCTGGGAGGGTGGCGAGGCCCTGGCACAGAGGCTCAGAGCAGCTGTGGCTGTCCCTGGATCCCTGGAAGTGTTCCAGGCCAGGTTGGATGGGGCTTGGAGAAACCTGGGATAGTGGAAGGTGTCCCTGCCCGTGGCAGGGGGTCAGAGCTACACAGAGGACATTTAAGGCCCTTCCAATACAACCCATGCTATGATTCCATGATATTTAACTGATTTTTTTTTTTTTTTTTTTTTTTTTTTTTTTTTTTTTTTTTCCGAGGGGTACCAATTTAGCTTCTGACTCACTACACGACAACTCATCTCTGGCTGGCATGTGGCCAAGGGTGGGACTGCAGCAGAAAACCCTCCCATCGGTTTAGACTGTCGTGAAAAGGTCCTTCAAGGTCAGTACCAGGCATGAACAGGGTGCCTGGCCTGGCAGCTGTGACCTTGGAGTTTCCAACACCTGATAACATGCTCAAGAGGGTTATCTCTGCAGCAGAGGTACCAAGCCACTCCCAAGCAGGGCTGAGTGCAGTGGATAGCCCTTTCTTCCTGCAGGAGCACAACCTCATACAGGGAAGATCTCTGGATGTTTTTCCCCCTCTTTCTATTTTCAAATGTGCTCCAAGCTAAAATCTTCCTTTTTCTCTTCAGTGATGCATGTGCCTGCATTTCCTCAAGCCAATATTCATTCCTTTCTCCCTTGTCTTTTCCAGGAGAAATGTCTTAACATTTGCAAAAAGTAACTGTTGTTTTTGCACTTTAGAAATGTGAATGTGTCACTATAGCAATTATCTCTAAAACCTAACTAAACAGGCCTAATGCTGCTTAATAGGAACTTTGTCACCTTCTGAGCACTTTTCTCTTCATTAACGAGTCACTGCAAAGCAAATTATCACCGGTGTCACCGTCTTAGTCCTGCTTCACTGCACCTGGATGTGGCATTGCCTCAGTGCAAGCAGAGCTCAGCCCCGGATATGCCCTGTGTGGGGCAGAAGATCTGCAAGTTCTTTGTTAGATGTTGATGACAGGATGCAAGAAGACCAAATAAAACCAGCCACAGGTCAGCAGCAACCTGGTGAGCCTGGGTCCCAGTTTCCAGATGCTGAGAGGGGTTGGTGGCTAGTCCAAAACAGACAGGAGCAGGCTCATAACGCGTGGAGGAGTCTGCGTTTGGAGATTATACTGCTGGCAAGAGGGACACGGGACAAAAACAGCATGGACACCGGACACCTTGATCTTTGAGGTGCTTCCTCAAGGCTGTAAAATCTGCCTTGCCCCTGAATTCCATGGTTGGTGACCAACACCAAGGAGATGCTCCGTGCTGTTACACACAGCACGAGTGAATGCAGCAGATACAACCCCAGCCAGCGTGGTGCAGCAACCCCCAGTAAATAACCACGCACAAAAAGCTGTTTGTGAACCCGCTCCCTACGGAAATGGGTTTACCTCTGCCATGCCGAATCACCTAGCTAGACCTTATTCATGGAGGAGTCCTCCAAGTTTTTCCATAAGTAATCATGCCTACGGGTAGAGTTCTTCGCAGGCAGCAGTGAAGCTCTGCAAGGAGACAGCACCCCGAGTGATTTTCAGCTTGCACATCGAGGCCGGGTTGGATAGGTCTTGGAGCAACCTGGTCTAGTGGAAGAGGTTGCTGCCCATGGCGGGAGGGTTGGACTAGTTGATCTTTAAAGGATTTCCTCCTGCCCAAAACATTTGATAGTTCCATGAGCTCTGAGAGGCAAGAGGATTGACCTTTTTGAGCTCACAATCACCAGCAGAGCTGTGGTTCCCGTGTCTACGCTCTACACCTGTGTCCATTTTGTTAGTGATCACTAGTTAATAGGTGGGAATGCCTGGCGCTTCCTGTGGGCTTAGATCCCATGTGAGGAGAGTTACTCAGCTGTGGTAGGATGTCATTAAACTCCTCCAGTCAGCTGTGCTGGTGCTCTCAGCTCCCTTATTTTCATAGAGTCATGGAATCCTGGAATGGTTTGGGTCGGAAGGGACCTGTACGGGTCACCTAGTCCAACCCACCTGCCATGAGGACACCTTCCACCAGGCCAGGCTGCTCAGGATATATCTGTCTGTCGTTCCTCTGTGTTCCTGCTTACAAGGTGATTGCACTAGAAAGGGCTGCAGAACTGGCTGAGAAGAGTTATTCTCCTTTCTTATGGCATTTCCCTGGACAAGGGTTAGGAAGGTGATACGCAGATTTATCTGTCCTGCCTAGGAGGTGGTGACAGCCCTTATGTCTGTCACCTGGAGGTTTCCCTTGAGGCCCGATAATCTGAAGTGTTATAACTATTATCAGGCACTTCCAGAATAGCCAGGGTGGGAAGACCTTCCCCTGCAAGCTTCCTGCTCGCTGCTCCCAGCTCTCATGCTCCTGAAAGAGAAATAATCTCCTGCCAAGGCATTTCACTCTGGTGGCAAAGAGATTTGGGGAGTGCAGAGGAGAGGCTAGTCCTGGCATTCATCTCCACAAGGCTCCAAAACCTCGACCCTGATGTACAGCTCTGAAAGGCGTCCTTGAGCCATTCCCAGCAGTGTGGTGCATTAGACTCCCTCAAAGCCAGCACACACATCCCTGGGCAGCCTCTTTGAGCCTTTTCCCAAGGTCCAGATGATGGCTCCTGGATCCCCGTGCCCAGCCCAATCCCACACCTGCTGCTCCGCTGTAGCCTTGCAATTCCTAAGCTATCTATCACGGCACATTTATTCTGACACCCCGTGAGTGCTCAGGTTAGTGCTGCTCTGCCAGGCTCAGCACAGGCTTCTAAATATATTAGTGAAGGGGAAAGATCTGGGATGGCTTCCAATTTTAACCAAGGTCACATTGGGGAGTGCTGGTGTGCAGGGCGAGGATATTATCCACAGCATCTTTCATCGAGCTGTATTCCAGCTGCGTGCGGCATTCCTGTGCTGCGACAGAAGGGAATGGGAAAGCACGGCAGGAGCGAGAAGCCTGGGAGATAACTAAAATTTTGCCGCGGTCGTGTTGTGTACTTCAGGATCTTTGCACCTCTGGTTGTTTTTCTGCCGTAAAACCCCAAACGCAATCTGCGTTGCTTACCTGCCTCCAACGTTAGACTCGGGCGTAATGTTTTTCAAAGAGCTCAGAGCTTTGGGCTCTTGGATTCATCCTAGCAGACAATTTTCCCATTAGGAGACAGCCAAATGCTCCAGGGAAACATACATTGCTGGAAACGGCACCTGCATTCCAGATTTACCCAAGTCTCTTGATGATGCATCCTAAGAAGAGCTCTCTTCCCAGCCACAAGAAAGGGCTGGGAAAGTTTAGGCAAGGCCAAGGACTGGAGGTGAGACACATCACAGAAGAAGGTTTGAAATCCCCCCTCTGGCAGCAGTGACTCTGCGACTCTCTCCATGGGAAACGGGCGAGATCTGGACTTTTAATTGCAGCCCTGGATTGGAGGAGGAGACCCAGGAGGAGCAGAAAGAGTGAGGAATAAAGAAGAGGTGCATAATTTGAGAGAGCAAGGAATGAGGCTGGAGGCTCTGGCTGAGGACGCTGCTCGGCACAGGCCAGTTTATGAGCCTGGCAAAAACAGCATGAGGAGATTTCCTTGTTGATTTTTGGTGAGGCTCAGGAGCTCCTTGAGGTTGGGGCAGCTTCCCCATTCCTGCAGCCAGGCAGTGGAGAGCCCTGCGCTCCCCCGAGAGTGAAGGGCAAAGTCTGGGGCAAAAAGGGACAGGTTGCCATAAATTGCTTGTCCATCTTTTCCAGGCTCAGTGACCAGGAGGTGTGCTTGGGGTCTCACTTAACCCTGATAAATGTGGAGCCGGTAAGGATGCTGGGAACATCCTGGTGATGTGTTTTCCTAGGATCATTCATCCATGGTGAGGCTGAAAATGGGGCAGGGGTTGAATTTATCTTCTTAAAGAAACTCCATCTTCTGCCTAACTCCCCCTCTAAAGTTATTAGATACCTTTCAAGATGGTGAAGGCCTAGCAATCCCAAAGGAGCCCATATGCCTTAGATGCAAACAAAGCAGCAGGTAGAAAAGAAAGACCTTGTCTGTGTCTCACAAGGGGGAGGCTGTCGGGGGAGTTTCCTGAAAGGTGGATCAGGCAGAGCGCTGTGATGGGGTCCCTTGGCCCCAGGACGAGCATCGGGCATGCTGTGGAGGATCCCGCTGTGCCACGCCGATCTGGTTCTCTGAGGCCACACTTAGTTACTAATGTGGTTTGTCAGGAGAGAGGGCGATGTTTTTTCTACTTGCCTCTATTTTTAGCAGCCTTGGGTCAGCAAAAAGGCTCAGACAGCAGCAGCGCTGGGGGACCTGCATCTCCAGATCCGATTGTCCGGCTCCGAGCCGTACCCAATGCAGTTAGCAGGCTGAAATCAGTAATTCCTCCTTTCTTCCCAGCTCATCCTGCTCCCGGGGACCGGTCTGCACCTCCTCCTGATGGTCCCAGCTCGTGGCTGTGCCACTCTGCCCCAGCCTGACAGTGTAGAGATCTCCAGACCTGGTGCTGGAGGTCTGCTCGTGGCACCTTCGTAGCCTTGTTCCGAGGTTTTGCACGGAGCTGGGGGCCTCAGGGGTGGAGGGGCACACCTCTGATGGGGTGTCTGCATCTCATTCCTGCCCTCTGCGTTGGGAGACCCGGGCAGAGGAGCACACCTGCTCTGCACAGGCTTTCCTCCACCTCGTGAAGAGTTGAATTGTTATTGACGTGCCATGTTAAGTGCTGGGAGGGCTCGCAGAAGCTTTCTGTGGATTTGTCCCCAAGTTAGACTGTACCTGAAATGACTGCATGGCCTTTGGAGCAGCAGATGTTCAGGATCAGTGCCAAAACCCTGCTCCAGTTCTGCTCTGGGTCTCCAGTGCTGGCTGTAGGGCAAAGGCAGTGGCAGGGATGTTGGTCTGCAGTTATCCTTCCATTCCATTCCTGAGCAGAGGCTGAAAAATCAACGTCACACGGCGCAGTCGGGGCAGGGTTGCATGGACTCTCTGAACTGAAGCATAGTTTTGGTCTAGGAATCATCTAACAGTGTCTTACAAAACTTCCAGGATTTCATGAGCTGGACTGGAACAGAAATGCCACAGGCAGTGCTGCCAACCCTGAGCATTCAAATACCATGAGTCAGTCCCCCCTCCTCCCTGACTCTTCCAAGTCTCTTTTCCTTTAAGGGTTCCTTTTTTTAACAGTGAGGTTAAACTTGGTTCCTTTTTTTTCCCCCGGGTTTCTCTGCTCCTCTTCTCCCCTGCATTTTGGGGAGGATAGAAACTTAACTGTTTTGGGAGTGAGGAGGTTGTTTCTATAATGAAGAGGAAATGCAATGCTCTAAGCCCCTGGGGCAGGGCCCTGAGTAACGTTGTTATGTGGCTTTATGATAAATTTGGGAGATTTGGCAGCGCTTCAGTCTGGCTCCTTGTTTAATTGCCTGCAGATCCTGCCTTGTCATTAACACAAGAGGTCAAGGTACTGGCAGGAGTTCTGTGATTTGTGGAGGCATACTTAGCTTATAAAAACACCTCTGCCTTTGCCTCCCAGCGAGCCTCCCTTGTTCATCCAGCTGTTACTGCTGTTCTCCCCCTCTCCTGAGCTCCTTCAGCAGACTCTTCCTTCCCTTTGTGAGGCGCCTTGTGCGATGCCTGGGCTCAGGCACGCTTTTGGCCAGCTACACACCCGCTGCAGCAGCACCTGGGCGTCCGAAATGCTCATTAAACTTGGTATATTTTAACAACTGTGGTCCAGGAAATGTCTTCTTCCTCTAAGGAAATGAAGCCGAGAGGATGGCAAGAGAGCAGAGCCCAGGGAGCACCCAGCGAGGTCTTCGAATAAAGAAGGAGTGTCTACCAGGATGCAGCACACGTGCAACAAGCAGCACACAAGTCTACTGAATTGACAGAGATATTTAGGTTGGAAAATACCTTTAAAAGCATTGGATTCAACCATTCCCTCACTGCCAAGACCGCCACTAAACCATGTCCCCGAGTGCCACTTCTGCACGAGTGTGGTCTTTCTCAGTTCTCCCTGAAGATCAGTGTTTGAGGAGGCTGAGAATTCCCTCAAAACCAAGACTTGCTCATTATGAACTGCTCTAAGCCTTGTACGACTCCTTTTGTCCACAAACACATATTACCTTCGGACAACACAACAAGAAGATGTTATTCCAAAGGGGCAGGACTTGGCTAGCAGCATCCAGCATTATTCTTTTTCTTTTTTTACTTGATTATTGAAGGGCTGACTTGCTTGGGCTTTGTAGGGCATCCTAGTAACTAAAGGGAGGTGATAAAAAAATACAGAGAGAGATTTTTTTACGTGGGAAGATAGTGATAGGCAAGTGGGAAAGGTTTTCAACTGAAGGATGTGATATTCAGATTTGCCATTAGGTGGAAATTCTTGTCTGTGAGGTTGATGTGGCCATGGCATAGGTTTTCCAGAGAAGCTGCAACTGCCCCTGAGTCCCTGGCAGTGTCCAAGGCTGGGCTGGATGAGGCTGGGAGCACCCTGGGATAGTGGAAGCTGTCCCTGCCCATGTCAGGCTGAGCTTTAAGGTCCTTTTCCAACCGCAGACATTCAGTGACCCGGTAAAACTCCGTGTCCTGCTCAGCCCTGGAAGCAGTCGCTGAGCCTCGCAGCAGCAGCAGCCCGTCACTGACATTTCCAGCACTCCCATTCTGGCTGTCACAGCTTGCCGGATCTGAAGGGGTGCAGAGCCCAGGATGCCGGACCGCATTCCTGAAAGGACAGCTCGTTGGGCTGCAGCAGCAGGAGAGCGCGGGCTGAGGCGGTTTGGTGCCGGGCAGAGGGACAGGCAGAGGGATGGATGGATGGATGGATGGATGGATGGATGGATGGATGGATGGATGGATGGATGGATGGATGGATGGATGGATGCTGTACGACAGTCTCTGGCACCCCTGTGTGGCCACCTGCACAACCACAGCCCAGGCAACCACCTCAGCCTTCCTCGGGCAGCAGCTCCCTGCCGAGAAAAGACCGGGAACGGCTTCCGAGAGGTCTAGAGGGGATATTAAATCCTGTCTGTCGAGGCAGCAAGTCCCTGTGAAAAATGGGAGCCTTCTGTGGAGGGCCAGGAGTTCCTTGTGGAGACGGACACCAGGAGCCAAGAGAATCATGGAATTACTGAATCCCAGACTGGTTTAGGTTGGAAGGAACCTTAAAGCCCTTCCATTCCCACCCCGTGCCATGGGCAGGGACACTTTCCACTATCCCAGGCTGCTCCAAGCCCTGTCCAACCTGGCCTTGGACACTGCCAGGGATGCAGGGACAGCCTCAGCTTCACTGGGAAACCTGTGCCAGGGCCTCAACACCCTCACAGGGAACAATTTCTCCCCAAAGAAGAGCTGAGGAAGGGACCAGGCTTCAGGTTTTCAATGTTCCCCTGGCTGCTGCGTTCCTACAGCAGGGTGAGGGAGCAGGAAAATAAGCGTTTTGTTGCTTTGATTGACTGCCATCGGTGGAAATAAAAGCTGTGTCTGCACAGAGAGCTCACAGTGATCGCTGTAACTGGACTAAAATAGCAGAAAGCTGCTGTGTACAGCTGTGGGTGGCATAGCAGTGATGCTGTCAGCTGGGTTTAACCCTCTTGTCCATCCTCCCAAATTACTTCCTTGGTATAACGGCTGAGAAACCATTAAAATTAAGGAAAATACAGAAAATTAAGGAGAAAATACGGAAAATTAAGGAAAAAAATACAGCTGCAGTGCTGCAAGCTGGCTGCCCGCAGCCAGGCCAGCACCAGGGAGCACAGCCAGGGCTGAGACCCCCGCTTTATCCAAAATCAGGAGATCCCTGAGGCCTTCCAGTCCTTTTCCAGTCCTCCCCATCACCAGATCCCAGCAGGCAAGCAGGAGCCTGCTCCCACGGTGCCTGGCTTTGAGGCAGAGTGTTCCAGCCCCATGCCCTGAGCAATGGTGCCCTCCTTCCCCTCTCACTCATCTGGCCTCCCCCTCATCCTGCTGTTTAACACAGTCCTCGTGTTATATTTGCTCACCAAGCTACTTCCCATCCTAATTTCCATTCCTAGGGAACCCATGAGAGGCGGATTTTCCCCAACCCTGTTTCCTAGCCCTCTTTGCGCCTCTTGGGGGAGGCAGAGAAGCACTTGGAGGGGGTGCAGAGGTGTCAGGGTTGGGAACAGGACACTGATTTCCAGCCTCTTGACGAGTGCTGACCAGAGCCAAGGGTGAGCCCTGAAAACATTCCAGGCTCGGGGACACACTGAGCATGCGGCACATCCATGTGTGGGCAGCAGGTGAAGGGCAGCCACGCTAAAGGAGGTGATGAGCAACCCTGGACAGACCCTCCTCCAAATGGAGGAGAGCGTAGCTGAGAGCTCCTGAGCACAGAGCAAGACCTTGGCTCAGATGCACCTGGAGAAAGAGACGGCTCTGTGGACTCGGTGTCACTCCAAATGCTCTGTGTGGCACCAGGGCCACCCAGAGGGTGCTGCGGCCATCAAGGGGGAACTGTGGCCATTGAGGGGACATCAGGGCCAAGCAGAGCAGCCTGTGCACCACCCGCCCCATCAGCACCCATCAGAGCACCAGCTTCATCACTCACGGGCACGTGCAAGGTCCCCATTTAAAATCCAGGGTTCTCCGGCCTTGGGCTGCTGGGTGGATGCCCAGGAACACAGGAGGGAGCCCTGGCACAGAGCAGGGCTGGGACCTGGCCAGCTGCTCCACGTGGACACAGCCCTGGGGTATTTCCTGTGCGTGGAAGAACTTCCTAGCGCCCCACCAGACCCTGGCTTTGTGGCTGAGTCGCAGAATCGCAGAATCACGGAATCACAGAACCACGAAATCACAGGATCACAGAATCACAGAATCACAGAATCACGGAATCACACAGAATCACACAGAATCACACAGAATCACACAGAATCACACAGAATCACAGAATCACAGAATCACACAGAACCATGCAGAATCACAGAATCACTCAGAATCACACGGAATCACAGAATCATAAAATCACAGAATCACAGAATCACGGAATCACAGAACCACAGAATCACATAGAACCACACAGAATCACTCAGAATCACACAGAATCACAGAATCACGGAATCACAGAACCACAGAATCACATAGAACCACACAGAATCACAGAATCACTCAGAATCACTCAGAATCACACAGAATCACAGAATCACAGAATCACAGAATCACAGAATCGCAGAATCACGGAATCACAGAATCACAGAATCGCAGAATCACAGAATCACAGTATCACAGAATGTCTGGGTGGGAAGAGACCTTCAAGATCATCGAGTCCAACCCATGCCCTGACACCTCAACTAGATCATGGCACCGAGTGCCACGTCCAGTCTTTTTTTCAGTCATCCACTTGAAAATTATTTGTCGTTATTTGAAATAAGCTGCAGCCCCAATTACATCTCACGGCACTTTCCCCAGTGCAAACGGTGCTCGGGGAAGTGGAACAGGTTTTGAGCTGTGCCCACAAAGTCTGAGAACAGAGAAGACACAGTGACATAGGAGTATGGAAGCAGCCCCTGGAGAAAGAAATACTCATTGCTTCCAGGGGAAGAATAAGAGAGGATGTTGAGGAGCAAGGTAAAACAAATTTTAAAGGAATTTTATGGAACTTGCTGCTGCAGTGTGTCTCTGCCTTCTGCTCTCCATCCCTGGCTTCAGGAGGGCCCTGAGCTGTGTTCCTGGAGGAGAGGGTGGCCAGAGGAAAATGAGTTGGGAGCTGCCTCCAGTGTACACTCACGGCTGCTGGAAGCTTGGTCATTTCTTCGTGTGCTGTTCCTGGCATTTTCCCAAGCAGCCCCCATCCCCAAAGGATCAGGAGGTGATCCTGTCCCCACGGTGGGGCACAGCCTGCTGTCCCCCCCTGAGCTCTGCAGCCTGATGCAGCCAGGGTGGCACCTGGTCTGCAACGGGTCTGACCACAGAGAACCCCAGAGGGGTCTCACAGGGTTCCTGGGGCAGGGGAAACCAGCCCTAAACTGCTCTCAGGACCCTGAGTGGGTCCTGAAATCTCAGCAGTGAACATCTCTGCAGTGATGAGAGCTGCCTCAGCATCTGGAATGTTGGGATACATCCAGCCTGCCACGTGTGGGGGCTGGAATTGGAGCAGGCGCAGTGGGATTTTCTGTTGATCTCCGTCATCATCACCTGTTACCGAGACACACAAAGCAGTCACACGGAGAGAGAGGTTTCGCAGGGCAGAGGTCCTTCTCCAACCCAGCTCAAGGCTGAATTCAGGCGGAGTGAGAGCCTCTTTGTTTATTTCTTACTTTTTATACATTTGTGGGTCTTAGCAGAAGATTAGCTTCTGGGGTTTTTCACCTTTCAGCCAAGTGGCTAAACCAACTGCCAGCTACAATTGTTTTCAGGTTAGAAATATGCAAACAAAAGACAGAGAATGAAAAACAAAAGATTTGTTTATGTTACATCTGTGGGAAAAAAGTAGAACTGCTTCTAATATTGTACAGTAACTAAAGATCTGACTCCATTTTTTATGAAAATTCAAAAGGCTTTAAAAAACTCAAAAAAAACAAGGTAATGATCACCGTTAGTACATTTTGCCTGCTGGCCACTCCCTTTCCCAAACTTTTCCCCAAAAGCAGTGCTGCCTGTTAAAGCTCCAAGCAAGAAATCTTTCAGCCTTCCTCTGACACCCCAGCCAGGATGGTCTGACACTGAGGTGGCAAAGGGACGCACTTGCTTGTCACAGCTGTAGGTCACTGTGGGCAGGAACATCCCAAGGGACGTCTGGGAACACAAATGCTGTGCTCCCATCCCCAGCACCCTCAACGTCCTCCCCACTCTCATCCCATTACCAACAGTCTGGATGAGGGGAGCGAGGGCCCCCTCAGTCATGTTGCAGGTGACACCAGTCTGGGTGGGAGTGCTGATCTGCTGGAGTTCAGGAAGGCTCTGCAGAGGGATCTGCACAGGCTGGATCATGGGCTGAGGCCGATGGTGTGAGGTTCAACAAGGCCCAGGGCTGGGTCCTGCCCTTGGGTCACACCAAACCCGTGGAACGCTGCCGGCTGGAGCAGAGAGGCTGTAAAGCTGGGAAAGGCAGTGTGGTGCTGGTGCCAGCAGATGAACATGAGCCCAGGTGGGACCAGGTGGGCACTGGTCCCTGGGCTGTCCCAGCCACGGTGTGACACAGCCCCAGGGCAGGGCCTGTCCCCTGTGCCAGCACTGCTGAGGCACCTCCAGTGCTGGGGACAGCTCTGGGCTTCTCAGGACAACAAGGACACCAAGGGGCTGGAGCGTGTCCAGGGCAGGGAAGGAGCTGGGGAAGGGGCTGGAGCCCCAGGAGAGGCTGAGGGAGCTGGGGAAGGGGCTGGAGCCCCAGGAGAGGCTGAGGGAGCTGGGGAAGGGGCTGGAGCCCCAGGAGAGGCTGAGGGAGCTGGAAAGGGGCTGAGCCTGGAGAAAAGGAGGCTCGGGGGGAACCTTGTGGCTCTGCACAACTCCCTGACAGGAGGGGACAGCCAGGGGGGGTCGGGCTGTGCTCCCAGGGAACAGGGACAGGAGCAGAGGGAACGGCCTCAGGCTGGGACAGGAGAGGCTTGGGTTGGATACTGGACAAAATTCCTCCATGGAAGGTGCTGTCCAGCCCTGGCACAGCTGCCCAAGGCAGCAGTGGTAGAATCCCCATCCCTGGAGGGATTTCAAAGCTGTGTGGATGTGGCATTTCGGGACAGGGGTCAGTGGTGGCCTGGGCAGTGCTGGGGAAATGGTTGGACTCGATGGTCTTGAAGGGCTTTTCCAACCTAAATGATTCCATGATTCTACGATCTCCCCATGGGATATTCCGTAACACTGGGAGGTGCCATCTGTGTCACCCCGGTGGTTCTGTAGGGGAGGTTTGGGAGATGCCCTTGTGGGTTGGTGTGGAAAGGGTCCCCTGTGTCATCCGGCAGGCGCCGGGAGCTGTGGGTGTGCAGGGAGGGTTTGGGGTGCAGGAAGGGGTTTGTGATGGGGGCAGGCAGGGCTTGGGTGTGCAGTCAGGATTTGGGGGTGCAGTCAGGGTTTGGGGTGCAGTCAGGGTTTGGGGTGCAGTCAGGGTTTTGGGGTGCAGGCAGGATTTGGGATGCAGTCAGGATTTGGGGTGCAGTCAGGGATTTGGGATGCAGTCAGGGTTTGGGGTGCAGTCAGGGTTTGGGGTGCAGTCAGGATTTAGGGTGCAGTCAGGGTTTGGGATGCAGTCAGGATTTGGGGTGCAGTCAGGATTTGGGGTGCAGTCAGGGGTTTGGGGTGCAGTCAGGATTTGGGGTGCAGTCAGGATTTGGGGCGCAGTCAGGGATTTGGGGTGCAGTCAGGGATTTGGTGTGCAGTCAGGATTTGGGATGCAGTCAGGGTTTTGGGGTGCAGTCAGGGTTTTGGGGTGCAGTCAGGCTTTGGGGTGCAGTCAGGATTTGGGGTGCAGTCAGGATTTGGGGTGCAGTCAGGGCTTTGGGGTGCAGTCAGGGATTTGGTGTGCAGTCAGGGATTTGGGGTGCAGTCAGGATTTGGTGTGCAGTCAAGATTTGGGGCGCAGTCAGGGTTTTGGTGTGCAGTCAGGATTTGGGGTGCAGTCAGGATTTGGGGCGCAGTCAGGATTTGGGGTGCAGTCAGGGTTTTGGGGTGCAGTCAGGGATTTGGTGTGCATTCAGGGGTTTGGGGTGCAGTCAGGGTTTTGGTGTGCAGTCAAGGATTTGGTGTGCAGTCAGGATTTGGGGTGCAGGCAGGGTTTTGGGGTGCAGTCAGGATTTGGGATGCAGGCAGGGATTTGGGGCGCAGTCAGGATTTGGGGTGCAGTCAGGATTTGGGATGCAATGAGGGATTTGGGGTGCAGTCAGGCTTTGGGGTGCAATGAGGGATTTGGGGCGCAGGCAGGATTTGGGGTGCAGTCAGGATTTGGGATGCAGTCAGGCTTTGGGGTGCAGTCAGGATTTGGGGCGCAGTCAGGATTTGGGGTGCGGGATCGGGCGGAGGCGCTGCCTGCAGGCTCCAGCAGTGGCCAGCAGAGGGAGCCAGAGCGTCAGCGCCCTGCCCTGCCTGGAGGAGATGGACCGGGATCGGGGAACGGGAATGGGAATATTGGAATGGGAATATTGGGATGGGAATATTGGGGTGAGGGAACGGGAATGGGAATATTGGGGTGAGGGAACGGGAATGAAAATATTGGGATGGGGATACTGGGATGGGGGAACGGGAATGGGAATATTGGGATTGGGATTTTGGGATGGGGGAACGGGAATGGGAATATTGGAATAGGGATACTGGGATGGTAATATCGGGATAAGGGCATGGGGGTGGGAGAACGGGAATGCGAATATTGGGATGGGATATTGGGGTGGGAATATTGGAATGGGGATATTGGGGTGGGGGAACGGGAATGGGAATATTGGGATGGGGATATTGGGGTAGGGATATTGGAATGGGGATATTGGGATGGGGATACAGGGGTGGGGATATTGGGATGGGAATATTGGGACGGGGATATTGGGATATGGATACAGGACAGGGATACTGGGATGGGAATATTGGGATGGGGATACAGGACAGGGTACAGAGATGGGAGTATACGAATGGGGATACAGGACAGGGATACTGGGATTGGAATACCGGGATGAGGGCATTGGAATGGGGACACTGGGGTGGGGGAAGTGGGACAGGGGAACTAGGACGGGGGAACTGGGATGGGGGTATTAATATGGGGGATCTGGGATTAGGAACTGCAGTGCGAGTACTGGGATGATGGTGTTGGTATGAGGATACTGGGATTGAGGTACTGGGATAAGGGAACTGGGGTGAGGGAGCTGGGATTGGAGTACTGGGATGGGGACACTGGGATGGGGACACTGGAATGGTGCTATTGTGTCGGGGGTACCGGTGTGAGGTGAGCACCAGGATGAAGGAAGGTACTGGGATGCAAGCACACCAGAGTGCAGGAGCACTGGAGTGGGGATACTGGGATGGGTGCACTGAGATGGGAGTTCCGGGATAAAGCACCAGGATGAAGGAGCACCACGATCAGGGAAGGTATCCCGGAACGCACCGGGCTGCAGGAACACCGGGACTGGGGGGGACTGCAGAGCACCTGGATGTGGAGCATCAGCATGGGGAGGCTCCTGGGATGCAGGGGAACGTGGACGGGGGAGCACTAAGCTGGAAAAGCGCCAGGCACAAGGCCACTTGCAGCCCGTCTGTTGCCAAGGCTGCAGGTGGAATGGCTGGTGCGGGACACAGGGCTGGGCTCTGCGGGCTGTGCTCTCCTCTCAGGGACCCAGGGATGATCCTGTGGTGCCCAGCTCCCTCTGCGAGGTACCAAGGGCTCTGCTCCGAGGGCAGCAAATACCAAATTCATCGATTTGACAGCTTTTTCGTGTCCCTCTTGTCCTCTCTCCACTCATGAGGGAGGCAGTTCTCCTCCTCTGCCCGCCCGTGCACGGAGCACTTGTCACAGCTGGACTGGGTTTGCCCAGGAGAACCTGGAGGATGAAGGCTGTCCTTGATGGGCTATTTTGGGGGGTGTGCTGAGAGTGAAGTCTAATTTTTAGGGAGCAATCATCTGTTTTGGCCCCTCCCAGGGATTACAGCACCACAGGCCCTTGGGGAGCAAGTTGTTTGCTTCCAGCTCTGTTGTTTAGTAGGCAATAGGTAAAATCCTTCCTCGGAGCTGTTGAGCCTCTGTTAGAGCAGGAACTCACAGAATAGTTTGGGCTGGAAAAAGAGCTTCAAAGATCACCTAGTTCTACCCCCTGCCATGTGCAGGGACACCTTCCACTGTCCCAGATTGCTCCAAGCCCTGTCCAGCCTGGCCTTGGACAGTGCCAGGGATCCAGGGGCAGCCACAGCTGCTCTGGGCACCCTGTGCCAGGGCCTCAACACCCTCCCAGCCACCAATTCCTTCCCAAGATCCCAGCTGTGCCTGCCCTCTGGCACTGGGAGCCATTCCCTGGGTGCTGTCCCTGGGTGCCTTGTCCCCAGTCCCTCTGCAGCTCTCCTGGAGCCCCTTCAGGCCCTGGCAGCGACTCGGAGCTCTCCCTGGAGCCTTCTCTTGTGCAGCTGAGCAGCCCCAGCTGTGCCAGGCTGGCTCCAGAGCAGAGGGGCTCCAGCCTTGAGGCTGAGCGGTTTGAGCCTGAGTTCTGCCTGTTCCGAATTCCCGAAGGACATACTCATTCAAGATCATCCAAAGACCGTTCAGTTCAATGCTGTAGTTAATGGCAACCACTTCTGCTGGTGTTGGTTTGCTTGCAGGTTTTTATCCCCTTCTGTCTCGAATGTACATCAAATGTGATCTCACAGATATGCCAATTCTACATTTAATGGCATTTTTACTCCCATCTTCTCATGGACAGACTCGTGGAGAAACAGGATTTTTCACTTAGGACAAAATATGCTTTTTTGCCACTCTGTTCCCTACTCAGTTTTAAGCACCTTGAACACTGAACCTTGTTTATTTCCATCTTCTCCCTTCCTGTTTTTCTATCCACCTAACTCAATAAACTTAAAACCTTGGGCTTTGGGCTTGATGTGACCGCAAAGCATTTGGAGCCAACAGCGCGACGGTGTTTTTGTTAACACAGCCAGGGGGTCCGGGCTTTTGGGATGTGAAAGGATTCAGCTGACTAGGAGTAGCTCAAATCCTAAAGCTTGATGAGGTCAAAGGGGCAGGGAGCTCCCTGGCAGACAAACAACAGAGGAGGTTCACAGGCCCCCAGACACCTCCCTGTCTCTGCAGGGAGAGGCTCCTTCCCACCAAGGCAGAAGTTTGCTCCTCTCCACCACCCCTGTGCTCAAAGCAGAGGCTGGGCATCCCCCAGGGAGGGTTCCTGCCCCACCCAAGGCTGTGTTGTGCGGGATGGAGTTGGGATGTACAGCAGAGACCTCTTCCCTCCCTCCTTTCAGGGAGGCCACGTGGGGGAGGACCAGGGGAGCTGCAACAGGCGAGGCTGGAGAGGGAAAACGAACCTCAGCGTGGATTGAGTGTGACTTTGCAACGTTTCCTTGCTTCATGCTGTGCCCAGACATCTGGTTTGGGCTTATACAGTTTGATTTGGGTTTAGAAACTGAGGTTATTTTTGAGACCTCTCTAGGATCTCCCCCTCCCGTGGGGGCCCTGTGCCATCCGTGTGCCCAGGCCGAGGCCTTAGGGTGTCCCAGAGGGCATAAAACATCAGTGTTCGGGCAACTAGGCGGAGCCCTTTCTGTTTGTGACGCTGGTGCCATTTTGGGTAACAATCCAGCATCCCCAGGACTCACACTGGAACAGCAAATTCCATTCTGCAGCACAGGGATGTTTGGGTTTCTGCTTAACCAAAGAGCAAGGCAATAAAGGGGCGTTCCACCAGACTCAGCTCTGACTAGGAGGAAAAGGTTTATACACAAGACAGACCAAAAAAACTACTTTTTTTTTTTTTTATTCTTTCGTTTCTCTTTTTTAACAACATGAGATTTCTCCTCCCACTCTCACAAATCCACAGGAAAAATATCCTGAGGTCCGTTCTGCACGTAAGCGCCGCCAGACAGAAGATGGGATGGGAATAACTGGCAACAACATCTGTAATGGAAAAGTGCTCCAGGCAGGAATATGGCACTGGAATACGGCAGGGATAATGGTTACTGCATGGCTGGGGGTGCTGAGGGTTACGGTCTCTAAGAAGCAGAGAATCCCAGAAGGGTTTGGGTTGGAAGGGACCCTAAAGCTCACCTTGTCCGACCCCATTCCACACTGGAACACCTTCCACTAGACCAGGTTGTTCCAGGCCCCCATCCAACCTGGCCTTGCAGAGATATGGTCCCATGGCCTAAGAAAAGTCGATAAATTGTGTGTCTTAGCAGCATTCGTGGAGATCCCTGGCTCCAGGTGAGTTTTCTGAACGCCCAGGTGGACACGGCAGGAATTGTGTTTCTGCTGGGTCTCAGGTCAGGCGTTGAACGGGAATAACCCCGGTGAGCAAACACGTCCAAGGCTGGAACAGGCTGAGCGCTGCAGGTGAGGGGAACAAGACCTGCTCCTCCTCCGAGGGCTCATTCAGGACCTGACTCAGGTGTCTCTGAGGCTTGGCTGCTGCCAGCAAAGGCTCAGATGTGGGAAAAGGGCTGGAGGAGGAGGCTACTGGTGTATCAGGCGCACTGTAGTGAGAACCTGTTCTCACCGAGGCCACGAGAACTCCTATGATTTATTCCCTGTGTGGCAAACTATGGCACAAATCCCGTAGAGAGCCAAGAAAAATATCAGCTGCTACAGCTGATGGCCCAGAGGCAGGAAGAAGGCAGCTCTGTTTGGCCGTGTTTTATGTAAACTTTGCTGCCACGTTTCACCTGCCGTGAACTGCAGCAGGAGCCCGGGGTGGTTTCGAGGGGTGATGCCTGCTTTGTTCAAAGCTGGAGCTGCCCTTGGATGGCGTGTGGGATGTGGTGCTGCTGGGGCAGGAGGGGCAGCCAGCTCCCTTCTCCCGTCTCCAGCAGGTTGTGATGTTGAGAGGAGGGAAGGGGATGAGGCAGGGTGGGGCTGTGGGTCTCAAGGACGTGTGGCTGACACGGAGCTGGTGAGTCCAGGGGGAGCAGGCAGGAGCTCCTCAGTCTGGTACCTGGTGGAGGCCTTGTTCTCCCAGCGGCAGAAAGGATTTCTATATTCTCATTATTATGGGGAGTAACACCAGAGAACCAGGGAGTCTCAGAATGGTTTGTGTTGAAGGGATTCTCATCCAGTGCCACCCCTTGCCACGGGCAGGGACACCTTCCACTGTCCCAGGCTGCTCCAAACCCTGTCCAGCCTGGCCTTGGACACTGCCAGGGATCCAGGGGCAGCCACAGCTGCTCTGGGCACCCTGTGCCAGGGCCTCAACACCCTCCCAGCCACCAATTCCTTCCTGTATATTTTCCCATCTATTATGTGGATCCTTCCTCTATTTCTTTCTAGTATATTCCCCTATATTTTGTGGATGTGGTGTACCACCACCTCTGCCATGGCCTTTGACATCCCCCCCCAGGAACCAGGCAGCAAAAGGCAAAGACGCAGAGAAACTATAATTTAATGCTGAAAATGGTAGACAGAAACCTCCTTGTGTATTTTGGAAGTATCTTATCTGCTTGTGGCCATTATATGTCTTATCTGTGCCAGCACTGTGAGGGGTCACAGAGTTCCAGCCTGCAGAGACCCCCAAGGATCACATGGTCCAAACTTTCTTGGCAAAAGAAGCATTCATTCACACAAACCCAAATTATTAAAACCCAAAACACTTGTCTGTCCAGAGAGAATCCCTGGAAGTGTCCAAGGCCAGGTGGGACAGGGCTTAGAGCAACCTGATCTAGTGAAAGATGTCCTGCCCACAGCAGGGGGTTGGACTAGAGGACCTTCAAGGTCTTTCCTTAACCTTAACCGTTCTGGGATTCTGTATCTTTTTTTTTTTTTAATGGATTTTTTTTTTTTTTCCTCCCCATTTTCCATGTGTGTTTTCTCCGCAGTCCCTTCAGAGGGACATGCCCTGGCAGGGTGGTCACAGCCCCGCCACAGCCAGGGGTACCACGAGGTTTGGCTCTTCCCTTTGCACCCGAGCACACCCCAATAACTTATCCTGGATTTCCGAGGCATGTGGATCTCTCCCAAGGCGAGCAGGAACAGGCTTGCTGAGCCAGGGCCAGGAGGGACGGTGTCCTCTGATGTCCTCTCTGCCACAGCCCACAGAGCCCCACCCTGTAATCCCCAAACAATGCCCACCGATTCACTGAAGCCCCAGCACACTGTTTTAGAAGCCTCTATTAAATGCACCCAAAAAAAAAAAAAGGGAGAAACTTGATTAAAGGCTCTGGGTGATGAGGAATCCACCACAGCCCCAGGTCCCACACCCTTAATTTCCTTTGCTCTTAAATGCTTGCAACTGAATTTGTCCACCTTTCATGTCCTGCCATGCATACCTGTATTTCTTGATAATTTCTTGTTCAATTAAAATCGCTGTGTCCTGGAGAGAACAAATAGAAGAAGATTTATTCAGGGCAGCTTCTGTCGCAGAGTTCATTCCTTTCTGAAAATCAAATCCCTCGTAGCAGAACACGCCTTACTCGGGAGAGGAGACCAAGTTCTTTAAAAATGCAGAGAGCAATTTTCTGTTCTTTAAAACTGCAGAGAATAATTTTCTGTTCTTTAAAACTGCAGAAAATAATTTCCCATCACCACACCTTGAAAATATCATGGATTTTCTCAGCTCCAGGAGCTGGATGGATGATGGAACGAAGAGCAGCCACTGTTGCCCTCACTGTCTGCGCTTCAGCCCCTGTGGACGAAGCCCAGCTGTGGAACATGGGATTATTATACAGAAATTAAGCATTATCTGCTGGAAACAGCGTTATCTGGGATCCAAAAGCAGGCCTTCCATGAAAAGCAGCTTCTCTCTGCGGAGCGCGCTTAATTGTGCTACTTTTTAATTAGTAGAATTTGGAAATGGAGTTGAATTAGACATTTTATTTCAGCAGCAGAAGCAGGGGCACTGGAATATCTGCTGACTGAAGGGCTGTGCCGGTTCGCTCTTGGTCTAGCTCCAAAGACCTGCTAATAATTATTCATATGAGCCAAGCTAAGCAGAGATTAACTCAGCATCTTCCCAGGTTTCACTTCTGAAACAAAGGAAATTTCCTTACTCAATGCAGGGAGGAAATCATCTCCCTGTCTCTCATCCCTGGGGAAAAACCCATGGGGTTTTCCCTAAGTCCTGCTACACAGGAAAGCCAGGGTGCTGTGGAGTCATCCCTTCCTGGGGGGTCCCTAGCTGGGGTAGAGCACAGTCATGCCATAGTGACATATTAGAAAAGCAAGATTATTTTACAGAAAAAGCACTTGAAGAAAAAAAAAAAAAAAAAAAAAAAAAAAAAAAAAAAAAGCCTGCCTCATTTTTAATAGCATTTGAAGAATTCTTTAGGGAAAGTAATAGAGAAATGTGAGAAAATTCCCCTTTTTCACCCCAAAATTCCAATTTTTTACGGCCAAAAATTCCCTTCCCCCCCCAAAAAAAAAAAATTCCCATTTTTCCCATTAAAACTCCCTTTTTTTCCCCCATCAAAATTCCCAATTTTCTCCCCAAATTCCCATATTTTTTTTCCAAAAAGAAATCCCTTTTCTCGACCCAAAATTCCAATTTTTTACATGGAAAAATTAAATTTTTTTTTTAAAAAAATGTATTATTTTCCCCACAAAATTCCCAATTTTTCCCCCCCAATTTTTTTTTTTTTTTTTTTTTTTTTTGGCCCCACACAGTTCCCATTTTTCTCCCAAAATTCCCAAAATCTGAGAGCCATTAGCAAACGTGTCTGCAGTGCTGGGGACAAACATTTTAGCAGGGCCCCGTTGCAACAGGATGAGGGGTAAAGGTTTTAAACTAAAAGAGGATGGATTTAGATTAGATGTCAAGATGTTTTTCCAGTGAGGGTGGTGAGGCCCTGGCACAGGCTGCCCAGAGAGGAGGCAGAGGTCCCATCTCTAGAAGCCTTCGAGGCCAGGCTCCCCCAGCCCCAGAGCTCTGCCCTCCAGCTCATGGGGGTGAAAAGCGTCAGAGCGAGGTGAAAAGACTTCTCGTCATTTCTGTCACTTCTGGTGTCGCACGCTGGGCATTTTTTGGGGGGCAAAAAACCAGAAGATTTGCTTTCAAGCAATGTCTGTGCTGGAGGGGGGTAACGTGATTTGGGCAGGTCAGCTGGTCCCTTCACGTCGTTGGTTATTTGGGCAGCTGCAAATTTCCATCTGATGTGTGCCTGCTGCCCTGCGTGTAGATACCAGGGTATCAGCACGTCTCTATTTCGTCCCAGCATGGTTAATATAAACCTGCCCTGCTCTGATTCCCAGAGGCCAGAGCATGATAAAATACCTGCCATGCGCCTGACATGCCTGTGGTTTGATATTGTTATCTCTTTTTTTCTCCTATCAAAAGCAAGAGCGCGTCAAACCCTTTTTTTTTTTTTTTTTTTTTTTTTCCTCCCCCTAACAGCTTTTGCAGCAAACAGGGAATGGAAATGTTTCCCTTTCCTCCCCTCTCACCTTACTGGGAAGGCAATGGGGTCAAATTTGGGGTGCCAGCCCTCGGCAGCTGCTGAGGAGAGGCGGGCAGGACTCCAGCAGGGTTTGTTCTTACCAAAACTACCTGATGAGAAGCAAAGCCCGTGTGAAGATAAGCTCCCTCCTTTTACTGGCAGACAAAGGATAAGCCCTGGGCTCTTGTCATTGCTCAGCCTGGGCTGCTGGCGTGTGGAAACCACAAGTTTATGTGGTTTAAGGACTATCATTTCACAGCGTGGAGATGCCCGGTGGGGAAAAGGGGATGAGAGACTCGGGTGCTCTGAGGCATCACATCTCGGCGGTGAAAGGAGGGGTGTGAGCCCTTCTCCTTGGACGAGCAGAGTCTGAGCAGCCCCGATGGTTTCTCCACTGCACATGATATAGAAACTGTGGTCAGCTGACAAAAATGCACCTTTTCCAAGCTCCCCCGTGGCTGATGGGTGCTGGAGAGCTGTCTGCTGCCAATCCCGCTTCCTTTTTGGCTCTGCTGGTAGGGGGAGAGGGGATGTGGCCAGAAAGGGAGGATCTCCATGCCAGCAGGTGAGTCAGGGCCAGGGAGGGCATCGTTAGAAGGTTTGTAAGGGATATCCGAGGGCGCAGGCAGGTGACCGCAGAGGATGTGGGCTCCCAGGAGCAGGAGAAGCTGGAACCTGAGCTGCTGCCATCAGCAGGTGTGTGGTGAAGACCTCCTTGAACCAGAACCACCTGGTTCTGGATTAACCCAAGACCAGGCAAGGGAGCTGCCACAACCCTGAAGGAGATGAGGAACAAGACTGCAGTGTTGCAGTCTGAGACACTTCTTGTTTTCCCAAAGAAGATTCTCTCCTAGGACATGTTCTAAGGACCAGAGGCAGATGTTCAAAGAGCCCTTGCTGCCTCGGGGCTGCTGTTATCCCTACAAACAGAGTGTTGATTTACACCTGGTGAAAGCTGACTCACAAGGTGCTTCACCAGCAGGGTAAAGCAGAGCTGTTCCCATTTCAGAGCAGGAAAGCTGAGGCTGGGAGCAGAAGGCTTTCACCTGCCGTCACCAGTAGCCCAGGTCATCCAAGACCTTTGAGTCACCCTGCCCTCCCCCCTCTCCAGCCAGGGGTTGTGCCAGCCCTGGCTCTGGCAGAGCCAGCTCAGATGGTGCAGCCATCCCAGCTCTCTGTGGTGCCCAGCCTGCCCTCCTCAGCCTTGTTCATGGTGAAAAATGCACCCAGGACCAGGGTGCTTGCCCCAAAGCTTGGCTTTCTTGCTACTGCATCATTCCAGGCAGGCTTTCGAGGCTTCAGTTCGCTTAAAAATCAACATTGTCAATAAAACTGCCTGTACACGGTAAGATACTGAGCAATGAAGTGGCCAAGACAGAGACCCACAGAACCATGGGATGGTTTGGGTTGGAAGTGAGCTGTAAAGCTCTTCCCGTTCCAACCCCCAGCCATGGGCAGGGACAACTTCCACTGTCCCAGGCTGCTCCAAGCCCTGTCCAGCCTGGCCTTGGACACTGCCAGGGATCCAGGGGCAGCCCCAGCTGCTCTGGGCACCCTGTGCCAGGGCCTCAACACCCTCATTGCCAAAAACTTCTTCTTGATACATATTCTAAATCCACACATTTTTAGTTTAAAACCTTCACTCCTTGTCCTGTCATTGCAGGACTCGCTAAAAAGTCTGCCCTCACCCTTCCTCCAACCGCCCTTTATTGAAAGATTGCAATAATTTCTCCCTGGAGAATCACATTAGAAAAATGTTTTGCTGTTGTCCTCCACCCAATGTTCTGGATTTTACACATGCCTCAACCCATGAAATTCCCCTGCTGCTTCTCCAACTATTAGCAATTCCTTCCCACTGCACCCCTCTAAGCAGCATCACAACCCCTTTGATGCAATTAATATCCACGGTAAGGGATTATGGAAAATAAAACCAAAATAATCCCATTTGCAGCCAGGGGAAGAGAGAGATTTCTGGGCTACTGTAATATTCCGTGGCCAGCCGTGCCTCTGCAAAACACGCTTGTCAATGTTTAATTCGAACTCTGGCAAAACTGGAGTTATTAATGTCCCTGTCAGAGATGTTTTCTGTCACCCTGCGGAGGTATCTGACAGGATTCATCTTGCCTGGTGTGGAAGGACATCCTTCATCCCGGGTCCCTGCACTGCCTCTGCCAGCCCTCCTCAGCAGCTTGACCTTTGCAAATCCTCCGGGCTAGAATCATGGTGATCCTTTAAATTGGTCATTTGTTCTTACCTGGATAATGATACTTTGTATTTCTAAGGCCCCTTTAATCCAAAGATGTAGCTGTGAATTAAATCAGCGGAGGGAAGTAATTAATTATGTCCAAGTAGTCTCATTATTCAACTGAATTATGTGGAATATGGGAAATTAAGGCTATTATTTTAAGCTACGTGGGAGGTCAAGGAGAAAATCCAGCTGCTGTGAGTTGCATCTTCTCACCTGTGCTATGGGAAGCAGCATCAGAGCAGGATTTCAACCCCTCTGGAGCCAATCAGTGCTCACAAACCCAGCCCTCCGGAAGCCCAGGCCATTCCCATTCCAGACCTCCTCCAAATACCAGTGAATTTAGCCTTGCCTTGCAAACAGCCTTGGCACCCATGGCTGTGCTGGATAAAAAACACCCTTCTAAAAATAACTGGGAAGTGGGGGAAGGAGCCTGTCCCCACACTCAGCATTTCAACACCCGCTTCCCCTCCCACCACAGCCAAGCGTTGCTTCACCCGTGGGTACCCTGCTCTGAAATATGAATTTTATATACATGCATACACATATATAGAAAAATAAAATATATGTATGTGCATTTATATTTATATTTATATTTATATTTATATTTATATTTATATTTATATTTATATTTATATTTATATTTATATTTATATTTATATTTATATTTATATTTATATTTATGTGTGTGCAGGAAAGAGTACTGACATTTCAGTGCTGTCTCTTTTGTCGTGATCACCCTGTCTGGCCACATTCACACCCCACCACCTCTGTTTCTCTCCAGGTTTTCAGCAAGGCTGTCTCACACCGCAAGGTTTGGGTGGAGCGGGGATTGACTGCTGGAACCCAACATCCAACGCCCCTGGACCCCAGGCACAGACAGACATCTCCCTTGGGAAAGGGGACAGATGCTTGGGAAGGAGGGCAGAGCCGCTCACTCAGTCTCTGTCAGGATGGGAATAAAGACCTTGTCTGTCTCCAATCCTTTGCTCCTACACTGGGTCTATTATTTGTGTTTTTAAAGGACGTTTATTTGCTTTCAGTTCGACTGCAGCCTGACCAAAATAAGGATCGGTCTAATTCTGGCAGGAAGATTGTTGGCCAACTATTTTAAGTGTTTATTTTCCTGCAGAAGTCTCTGAGGGAGCATCTGAGCACTTAATAGCCACGGCCACTTCTTAGAAACCCACTGAGACCATCACTGTGCCTCCATCCTGGCAGGCACCTCCATCCTCCCACCTATGCTGCAAGGACTTGGGGGAGAAATACAGAATTCTCATCTTTAGTTTAATTTTTCAGTTCCTGTCTGTATGTAGAACTCCACGGAGGGGATGTGTGATTTGAGCAGAACACGGTACGTTGAATTTTGCCTTCAGCTACTCTCCCTGAGCTAGAGAGGGAGCACCAAGCTACCAGCACACCCCAGCTATGAGCAAGGTACTTTGTAAATATTCTGTATTCCCCCTTTGAATCAGCGGATTCCCACCATTGCTAAGGCATTTTGAATGCTATTGCTAGGGCAAGACCAGAGTTTGGCACAGCAATTTTTGAGCTGCAGCTTGTGGTCTCAAATACCTTCGCATCCCTGGCTGCTCTTTCTGCCTCTTGCTATTTTCCTGGGACAAAAGTCTTGAGGCTGGAGCGCTTCCCACTGGCAGAGACCCAACAGTTTCCACTGAATTAGGTAGGGGAGAGCCTAGGAAGAGCTCCTAAGATCTTCCCAGAGATGCTCAGTGCTTCCCTGGGAGCAGCCCTGGGAGGATGCTGAGGTCAGAGTTGTGTCCCAACACCTTGCGAAGTCCGCGCTCAGCAGCATAAGGAGCCAGGCAGCCTGCCTGAATTCCCTCTGCTAAGGCAGTGCAGGGACTCCCCTGACACCTCACTACCTCCCTAAGTACATGCTTTTAATAAAGAGCCAATTTAATTTCCCAAACACTGAGTCATCTCCTGTTATTACCTGGCATATGGTACCCAGAACAGCAGCCACAGCATCTTTTCCTTGAAAGAAGGATGTTTCTGTTCCCTCCTCCATCCCCAGCTTTTACAACTCCTATCCCATTTTTCTTTTTTTTTTTTCCTTTTTTTTTCTTTTTTTTTTTTTTCTTTTAAGCAGAAATCCTCTCCTTTCCTAACTTCTCTCCTTTCTAAGCTGTGATTAAGCCAGAGGCAGGCATGAAAGGAGGAGGTTGGGATGTGCAGCTCAGAGGGGCTGAGGGGAGCAGGGACGGGATCGGCAGCTCCGCTTTGCTCTTTGGACCTGGAGCTGCGCCAGCTCCTGGAGAAAAGTCCCCAGTCACCGGAAAGCTGCCCTTCCTTCCTGCCGGGACACGTGGATAGTGAACGCCATGAGCAGCGTGGACAGGGAATTTCAAACCCACGTGCGAGTGGGAGCGCTGCGGTGAGGCAGACACGGCACCTTCTCCGGCGTCTGGCACCCACCCATCTGTGGGTTTACCTTCAGTCACCCCGCTGTCACCCCGCTGTCACCCCGCTGTCACCCCGCTGTCACCCCGTCCACGTCCCCCCAACACCCCCTAGAAAAACGAGCACAGCTCCCTCTCTCACTCCCACAGACACTGCGCTCTGCAGGAGGGGTTGCTTCCCAAAAATCTCAGGCGGGAAGTCGTGCGCCGTGATCCAGCATCCACCTGAGTTCCTGACCCAGAGCTCCCATTCCTGCCACCTTTCAGCTTCCAGCGAGGATCCAGGCGAGTGCTTGGTGGCATTTTGTGACACTTTGTGATGTCTCTGAGCCATGTTGTGGCAGGAGTGGGGTGCGCGGAGATGTCCCAGCATGGGGGGCCAGGACCTGCTGTTCCCACCCAGGAGCTGGATTTACAGATGCCAGCGTGGTCACATGTTAATATTATGGGCTGGTTTTCTCCACAGAGAGCGAGTTGCTCCAAATAACTACCTGAGATGAATTGTGTTCAGGTTAAAGCTGACACTGGAATTACAAAAAATTACCATTAACACAAGAATGGGTCCCGCCTTCTTTCTCCTCAACCTGCTACCACACATCAGGAGCATCCCTGTGAAATCCTGGTCCTGGGTCTCTTGGTTTAGGGTCTTGCGGGCTGGAGGGAATGTGGGGAGGCTGCGTGAGGAGATGAGCTGTGAAAAAGGGATGTGGGCAGAGCCGTTTTCTGCCCTGGTGAGCTCTGCAGCTCAGCCGTCACTGGAGAAATGCTATTGGCACTCGGATTAATAATTAAACCGTAGTATGATCATAGATGAAAATATTAAAATCTAGGCAGCCCTCCTTTGCTTAAAATACAACAAAATAAAAAGAATCTGGAGCTAAATTAACAATGTGCTCTCCCAATTACAGCCACCCTCCGGTGAATATCAGGTTGTCATGACAACCTGCCCAGCAAATGATAAGGCCCAAAATAAAGCACAGCAGGGAGAGAGATCTTTGGAATCCGATTTTGCTGTCAAAGTAGAATTAAGGTTTCTTCAGAGGCCAGCAATTCTGGTGAATTTATGGCTGCAGTCCTTCCGTTGATGTTCATTAACGTGATCCATTTATCCAGATGAGTGTGACGGTAGAACCAGACAGGGAGCAACAAAGAATCCATGGTTAGAAATAAAGTTAACCTCTTGAATACAACCCAAACCACAAGAAAAGGGGGATGGTTGTTGGATGGGTGTTTTTGAGAGACTGGTGTGGTAAGCAGAAGGTGGTTTAAATTGCTTGTAGGAACATTTCTGAGTGGTTTTGAGCACCAGAGGGATCCAGCGAGCTAGAGAGATGTTTAGGAGGTGCTTAAATTCCAGTTTTTACATTTCTTGTCTCAGAATTTCGTGTATTTATATAGAAACGCTTGGTTTATCTGCCATGCACAGGGACCTTGGCAAGCCTGAGAACTGGGCCCATGAAATTCAACACGACCAAATGCAAGGTCTGACATGTGGGTTATAGTAATGCCAGGCACAAACGCAGAATGGCTGGAGAATGGACTGGGAGCAGCCCTGGGAGAAAGGAGAAGGTGCTTTGGGTGAGAGCTGGACCTGCCCCAGCCTGAGCCCCCCGTGCCCTGGGCTGATCCCGCAGTGTGGGCGGCAGGGCAGGGGGGATCCTGCCCCTGTGCCCCTGTGCTCAGCTGAGAGCCCACCTGCAGAGCTGCTCCAGCCCTGCCTCCAGCAGCACAAGGACGTGGAGCTGCTGCAGCCAGCGCAGAGGAGGCCACAGAGATGCTGCCAGGGCTGGAGCCCCTCTGCTCTGGAGCCAGCCTGGCACAGCTGGGGCTGCTCAGCTGCACAAGAGAAGGCTCCAGGGAGAGCTCCGAGCCCCTGCCAGGGCCTGAAGGGGCTCCAGGAGAGCTGCAGAGGGACTGGGGACAAGGCACCCAGGGACAGCACCCAGGGAATGGCTCCCAGTGCCAGAGGGCAGGCACAGCTGGGATCTTGGGAAGGAATTGGTGGCTGGGAGGGTGTTGAGGCCCTGGCACAGGGTGCCCAGAGCAGCTGTGGCTGCCCCTGGATCCCTGGCAGTGCCCAAGGCCAGGCTGGACAGGGCTTGGAGCAGCCTGGGACAGCAGAATTTGTCCCTGCCCGTGACAGGGGGTGGGATGAGCTGGATGAGCTTAAGATCCTTCCCACCCAAACCATTCTGTGATTCTGTGAAACACTTGCAGTCACCTTCTCTTCAGCCCATTTTAACCCCCCACTCCTTAAAGCCCAGCTGCTCTGAGCCCCGGGTGGGGGGCTCTCACCTGCCCTGGAAGGTTGGGGACTCGGTGGTTGAGGGTCCCAGGGTTTGTGCATCCAGGCGTTCCCTGTCAGATCCCCGGAGTGCAGGACCCGGCAGTCCCTTGTGACATCCCGGGACTGTAGGATGCAGAGGTGGGTCCCTGTCAGGCCCCCGGGGTGGTGTGCAGGGCATCTCTGTGAGACCCCGGGGTGCGGGACCAGCAGGTCCGTGTCAGATCCCCGCGGGACGCGGGATGCAGGAGATCCCTGTCAGAATCCGGAGTCCCGGATCGAGGGGGTTCCTGTCAGATCCTCGTGGTGCGGGAACTCCTGTCAGATCCCGGGGGTCCCTGGGAGATCCCGGGTTTGTGGGGTCTGGGAGGTTCCTGTCAGATCCCGGGGGTCTCTGACAGATTCCGGGGTTGTGGGGGCTGGGGGACTCCTGTCAGATCCCGGGGCTGTGGGGTCTGGGGGATTTCTATCAGATGCTGGGAGTCCCTGTAAGATCCCGGGGTTCTGGGGCTCGGGAGGTTCCTGTTAGATCCTGGGGGTTCCTGTCAGATCCCGGGGTTCTGGGATCCAGAGGAGTCCCTGTCAGATCCCGGGGTTCTGGGATCCGGAGGAGTCCCTGTCAGATCCCGGGGTTCTGGGATCCAGCGGAGTCCCTGTCACATCCCGGGGTTATGGGGCTCGGGAGGTTCCTGTTAGATCCTGGGGGTTCCTGTCAGATCCCGGGGTTCTGGGATCCGGAGGAGTCCCTGTCAGATCCTGGGAGTCCCTGTCAGGTCCCCGGGTTGTGGGGCCCGGGAGGTTCCTGTCAGATCCCGGGATTGTGGGGTCCGGGGGATTCCTGTGAGATCCCGGGGTTGTGGGGTCTGGGAGATTCCTGTCAGATCCTGCGGGTCCTTGTCACATCCCGGGCTTCTGGGGTCTGGGGAGTCCCTGTCAGATCCTGGGGATCCCTGTCAGATCCCGGGGCTGTGGGGTCCGGGGAATTCCTGTCAGATCCTGGGGATCCCTGTCAGATCCCAGGGCTGTGGGGTCCGGGGGATTCCTGTCAGATCCTGGGGGTCCCTGTCAGATCCCGCTGTTCTGGGGCCCGCGAGGTTCCCCTCAGAGGCCCAGGGCTGCGGCACTCGGGTTCTCCGGGCCCGACCCCCCCTCCCGCGGCGGGCAGGCCGCAGCCCCGGACTACATCTCCCGTCAGGGCCGGCGCGGGCCGCGGGCGGGGCGCGGCGCGTCACTGCCCGCCGCCCCGGCCCGTCCCTCCGCCGAGCCGGAGCCGGAGCCGGAGCGTCCTCCCGGGCGGCGCCCCCGCAGCTCCCCGCGTCCCCCGCGCCCCGCGCCCCGCGCCCATGACCCCCTCAGCGGGGCACTGACCGCGCCCGGCCCCCCACGGTAAGCGCGGCCCGGGGGGGACGTGACACAGCACCGGCCGGGGTGGAGGGGGGCGGCGGGGGGGAGGAGCGAGGGGGGGGGGCAGCGCATCCCGGCTTTTGTCTGCCTTGGAAAGACGCGAACCCCGCGGGGGGAGCGGTGGTGGTCGTGCCGCGGATGGAGCCGGTTTCTGGGCAGCTCTCGGTGCTGGCGGTGTCGCGGCGGCCTCGCCCCGGGCGGGTTCCCCCGGCTCGGTGACAGCCCGTGCGTGGCCGCGGGGCCCCCCCTCGGGATGCGGCGCTCCCCGCGGAGAGCTCCGGGGCTGGGTTCGCGTGTGCTCCCGGCCTCTGGAAGCTTCCCGGCCGCTGGAGAAGGGCAGGGCTGCCCCCCAGCCCCGCCCGCCGCGAGCCCCCCGTGGGCAGAGAGGCAGGGACCGCATCGCGGGAGCCGCGGCCATCGCCGTGCCCGTCGCGGCAGAGCCGGCGGCGGAGCCCCGCACCGCAGCACCGCCGGCACAAAGGTGCCAGCGGAGCATCGCCGCGGGGCCACGGCGGCGGTGGGATGCCCGCGGCGGGGTGGTCCCGGCCGGGAGCAGCGCCCACCCCGCCGGAGGTGCGGCCTCCGGGCTGGGTTGGGGCGTAGCGAGCGAGGGCTCGGCAGAGACCCGGTTTTGTTGTCATTTTTATGGCTGTCGTTTTCCTGCAGAGTCACTCTGGCTGCACGTGGTCTCGGGGGCCGTGGTGGGTGACAGTAGGGGACAACAGATGCCGTGGCGGCGGAGCAGCCGGCAAGCCGTGGGATGCTTTTTTGCCGCAGCTGCCCCCCAGCAATGCTGAGCGCTGGAGGCACAGTTGCTGGGTGTCACTGGCCTCCCCGCTGCCTCAAAACTCAGTCCTTGGAGTTGTTTTTCCATAGAGTGACGCTAAGCTTCACCTCCCGAGGCCGTTCCCTGGGTCAGGCTTCTCTGGAAAGGGTGAGATTCCCGCTAGGGAGGTCCCACAGTGGATGAAGCATCAGTTAGATTGGAAAGGGCCAGGTGCTGTTTCCCAGTGCCCCAGAACCGGGGTGCTTCTCTTAAAAGGGCCATTTCCACGTGCCCGTGGGTGCCACGTTCATTCCTTCTCCGATAATCTAGGCTGCTCGTTCTCCGCCACTCAGGCAGGTATGGGATGAGGCTTGAAATCACAGCCTTGTTAATAGAAATCCTAGAGATGGGGTAAGCAGAAGACAGACTGAGCTTTCAGGTTGTTTCTTTCAATGCAAAGATGCCAAAACAAGACCAGATCGTTTAATAGTCCCTTCTCTACAAAACCTAGGAAGGTTTTTTTGATGATGGACCGTCTTACAAGCATCCAGATTCTGGCAGGAGGGTGGCACACGGGATGGAGGAGGAAACCTCCCACTCTGCTTATGATTTATGTGACCCCGACAAGCAAATATTCACACTTTGTCTCCAGTGAGTGGAAAAAGCCATTTTATTGTGTCCACCAACATTTTTTTTTTCCATTTGAGGGTCATAAAGGCTTTTGTCTGCCATTGTTGAACCCAAGATCCAAGAGCAGAACCTTGTGCTGCATTTTATCCCCTCAAGCCTTGGGTAAGATTTGTAGGCTCTGGTTGCCCTGCACTGAGTGTGTTATCTTTGGCACAGATGAGCAGCGGCTGTTTTGGGAAGCTCACTCTGTGCATTTTTATTTTTTTTTTTAAATCATTTATGAGGTCCCAGGATGCTTTTAAAGCAGAGGAGCAGCATTTGGATGCTGCTGCAGGTGAAGGTAATGCAGGGAAAACCACTTGTCTCAGGTGAGCTGGAGGGTGAAGTCCAGCACCGAGCTGGGTGGGAGACTGGAGAGACTTTGTGGAGATGAACTGAGCACCAGCTCTGCCTTTGTGAGGCGATTTGGGACAGGACTGGGGTACCTGAGGGGCTTGGCTGGGTTTGGAACGTTTTTTCCCTTAGCTGAGTCAGCCTGATCCACAAATGGGGCGAGAATGGTCCGTGGAGGGTTCCTGAGAGCCGTGATGGAGTGCAAAGCATGGAAACATACTCGGTGGGTGTTAGCCCTGGATCCAAACCGTGGAAGGGAAGATGGTGGGGTGCTGAGCTTTATCTCCGGAGTCTTTTCTTCAGCACTTGATCTTGGATGAGAATAATACCCTTTTTTTGCCCTCTGGAGTATCCTCACGTTGGGGTGAACTGTGTGGTTGAGTTCACTCTGCTGTGATCTCCTGGTGAGGACAAATTGTGCTGTGTTGACTCTCCCTTTCTTTCTCATTTTGTGTCTCTCTCTCCTGTGTCTCCTTCCAGCCATCCTTGCTGCTTCTTGGTCTTTTCCCAGTAGGAAGGGTGTGAAATTGTGGTAATTGTCACTGGTTGGGATTTTGCCCACAGGTGTCTGCAAAGCAGCAAGAAAACCCTCCTGGAGCTAATTTAATTTCATGTTCTTGCTGCTCAGTTGAGTCTTTGGGGTCCTGTGTATTTGTGAGGAGCTGTAGCTAGAATTATAGCAGGACCCTGTGTTTTATATGAAAGCTGGGGACAGCTTTTTCAGGAGCAGTTTGGGGCACATTTAACATTCTTCCTTTCTGTTTTGACGGAGTAGTTAAATATCGTTAATGATTTCGCTGTTCTTCAGTTTGTCAGAAGTGTTAAGGCATTTATGTTACACCATGGTTAAGTTTCAGAGTTAGCAGTTTGCTGCTCTGTTTGGGGTAGCAGGAGGTTGGGGAGAGGACAACAGAAGACTGGAAGTGTTGAGGCTTCTGGTTTGGTAATCTCCATAAATGCCTTGGGATGTTGTTGTGAAACTCCTCGGAGAGGGGGCAGTTCTGCCACTTGAGGATAATTAGCAGATTAATGTGTCATCTGAAATGAAGGGCTACTGTAGCCAACCAATCATCTTCTGTTTGTTTGAGACCCTGGCTATTTTATTTTTATTTGTTTATGTACATTTTTGCGCATATATATGTGTGTGTGTGTTTACATACAACATGAATGCCTTGCTAGTGATCCTAAGCGTGTTTCCTGCTCAAATCAGACTGAAATGGGAACAACATTGGGTGTTCTTAAAACTTCTGCATTTCAGCTTCCCTGCTGAAATGAGAGGTTTTGTTTCTTTCACGTCTGCCTTGAGCTGTGCCATGGTCAGTCTTGGCTTGCTGGGTTTTGCATTGTCATTGTCAGTCTTCTGAAATGTAGAGGTACCTCAGCAGTGGCCAGGAATGGGAGGTGGTGTCTCTGTCATGGATGGATTGCAGAAAATTTGTGATGGAAAATTAATGGATTTGGGATTTTGCTGCTCTGAGTTAGCTCATGAAGAGTCCTCTCAGGCAGTCCGTGGGCCACTGAGATTTTAGGGACCCCAGGTTGTCTGGGGGTGGTCTTGTGCTCACTCCAGAAAGGCCACTGCTCCCATCTCCTGTCCTGCAGACACAACCCTCATCCTCCCTGTCCCCCAGGCACGTAGCAGTTGTGGTCCAGGAGAGGAAGAACTCGGCTTCTGAGGTGGTGGGAGAACCTGTGGTGGCAGAACCAAACTTCTGCCTCTGCTACCTCTGCAGGATCAAATCCTGCCACACCTGTCAGCCAGGAACCTGCTACAGGTGTATTTCATAACATGCAGACACTTATCAAGGGTGTCTCCTCTGTGGCAGCTGGCTCAGGTTCATCTCCTTCCCCAGCGTGGTTGCATCCATGCGGGGGGTGGTGGTGGTGGTGGAAAACATCTGCATTTCCACCAGGATGGGAAGGGATAGGGGTGGGTGGATGTGGTGGGGCTGTCCCTGGGATGGAGAGCAGGAGTGGGTGGCTGTGTGGTGTCCCTCATCCCCTGGTGTCACATCATGCCCGGGTGACCTGAGGACGCACATGGCTGCCCACAAGCTTCATATTTCTCACCAGTGGGTGTATTGGGTTTGTGTGGCCAGCTTTTAGTAATGGGAGGGCTTCTTTCTGTGAGAAGTTGCCGGGAGCTTCCCCCACGTCCAGCAGAGCCAATGCTGGCCAGCTCCAGGACAGACCCCAAGGCCAATCCCATCAGGAATGATGGTGATGTCTCTGGGATAACAGATTTAAGAAGAAATTAAATGGTTGCCCATCACTGACAGTTGTAATTGTGGTCAGAGAAGAGCGGGGTGAGAACGTGTGAGAGGAGCAATTCTGCAGACACCAAGAGGAGAGGCGGGAGCTGCTCCAGGTGTCGGAGCTGAGATTCCCCTGCAGCCCACGGAGGGCACAGGGATGCAGAGATGCACCTGCAGCCCCTGGGAGAGCCCATGCCAGAGTAGGGGGATCCTGTGAGAGGATGTGATCCCGTGGGAAGCCCGTGCTGGAACAGGGTCCTGATCTGTGGAAACACGAGCCCATGCTGGGGCAGGTGTCCTGGTAGGACTTGTGAACCCATGCTGGAGCAGCCTGTCCTTGGAGGACTGCATCCCATGGAAGAGTGATCCACATTGCAGCAGCTCATGTGGAATTGTTGCCCATGGGACGGACTCACACTGGAGAAGTTGATGTAAAGCTGTCTCCTGTGGGAGGGACCCCACACTGGAGCAGGGGAAGGACTCTGACTTCTCTGCCTGGGCAGTGGCAGGAACATTTTGTTCTGAACTGATCATAACTCTCATTCCCATCTCCCTCTGCCACTAGGGGAGTAGGCAGGGAAGGAGAGAGGGGTGAGGCGAAGGTATTTGTAAGATTTATTTTACTTCTCATTATCGTGCTCTGATTGTGTTGTTAATACATTCAATTAATATTGCAAATCCAAGCCTTTTTTTCCCACAGTGGTATTTGGTGAGGTCTCTCACAGTCCATATCTCAACTCATGATCCTTTTGCTCTATTTTCTCTCCCCTCTCCAGCTGTGGAAGGGAGTGAGAGAGCTGCTTTGGTGATTGCCTGGATTCCAGCCAGGGTCAACCCACTGCAGTTGGCCTTAACACAAAAAAAAAAAAAAAAAAAAAAAAAAAAAAAAAAAAAAAAAAAAAAAAAACAAACCCAAACCCAAAACGAAAAAACAAAACAAAACAAAAAAAACCAACCAATTTGTCCCTCCCTCTAGAGCAGGCTCAGCTTTCTGGGACTGGTTTGTACAGCCTGTTCCACCCTGGGGAGGCTTCACTGCCACTGGATCCTGCCCTGCACCAGAGCAGAAGCTACTGGGAGACGCACAGATGCCACCAGCTTGCTTGCCCAGGCACCTGCAACAGGGAGCCATTAGCAGGGTTCATAATTAAATGTGGAAAATGCTTTTGAACCCTTGAAATCTTGGAGGAGCTGTGTTGCTTGGCTGGCATTCACCGAGACCTTGGGAGAAGCTGGTGTTCGCAACCAAGCTGTTGCCAGCTGTGTTGGGTGGCTGCTGGCTTGGGACACGAATACTTGGGTTGGCAAGGGAGGGGTGGTTTGGGAGGCTGTGGCAGAGGAGGGTGTCCCACTGCAGCAGCCAAGGTCCCTGACATCAGCTCTGCCATGCCACATGTCGGGGATCACACCCCATGCACCCCCAAATTAGTGTTGAGAGGGTCTGCTGCAAGGTCAAGCAGTGATAGGGCAAGGGAGAATGGCTTTAAGCTGAAAGATGGTAGATTTGGATTGGATGTTAGGAGAAAATCCTTCCCTGTGAGCGTGGCACAGGGTACCCAGAGAAGCTGCAGCTGCCCCATCCCTGGAAGTGTCCAAGGCCAGGCTGGATGGGGCTTGGAGCAACCTGGAATAGTGGAAGGTGTTCCTGCCCATGGCAGGGGATGGAACCTGATGGTCTTTAAGGTTCTTTCCATCCCAAATCCTTCTGGAATTCTGTGTTTCTGTGAAATGAGCAGTTGCGACACCGAGTGTTTCACATAGTTTGATTAAACCTCACAAGTCTTTCTGTGCTACCACAGCACTTCGGAGCTACGACAGGAATGCTGCAGATGTGTCAGGGGTCTTGGCTGTCACCAGCTTTGAGCACCTCTCTTGTGAAGCCAAAGCTTTGTGAGCAACATGGAGCTGGTTTTGGGTGGAGCAGCCTCAGGTGAGATTTGGGCTGCGGCAGCTTTGCGGAGCTGGGCTCACCTGTGGCTGTGAGCTGCTCCTTCTCATATGTGGTCCATAGCGATGTTATTTTGGGGCCACCTCCTTCTGCAGGTGGCCTTGAAGGATGTCAGTGTCTGCAGAAACACTCCTCAGTGTTTGTTCATCAGGGATCTTGCAGGAGTTTACCTGGTGTGAATTTTAAAGGATTTTTTTCATCCTGCATAGAATTGTGTGCTCCAGTCACTGGCAGGAGTGTGGTGTAGTCTAGCTCCAGCCAGCCCAAAGCAGTAGTCTGGAAATCATGGAGTCAGAATCATTGACATTGGAAAACGCTTCCAAGAGCACCAAATCCAATCATCAATCCAGTGCCACCACCACGTTCACTACTAAACCGTGTCCTCAAGTGCCACATCCACATGCTTTTTGAACACTTCCAGGAGTGGGGACTCCACCACTGCCCTGGGCAGCCTGTGTCAATGCCTGACAACCCTTTCAGTAGAGAACTTTTCCCCAGTACCCAATCTGAACTTCCCCTGGTGCAGCTTGAGCCCGTTTCCTCTCGTCACATCACTTGTTACCTGTTGGAAGAGTCTGACCCCCACCTGGCTGCACCCTCCTGTCCTGTCAGGGAATTGTCGAGAGTGAGGACGCCCCTTCTGAGCCTCCTTTTCTTCAGGCTAAAATGCTGGTTTGCTTTTGGGTGTCGCTTTTCTCTGTATTACCCATCCAGAGGCAAATCCCCTGGGGCTGGAGGACTCCTGGGCGCCGTGTGCAACTGCAGTGAAGCCAGGGAGCACTTTAATTACATGTCATCAAAAGTACCATGTTGTCTGGGCAAGAGAAGAAAAGGAAGCAGGAAGGGTTGTGGTTGTGCTGTGATTGTCAGCTGGAGGTTAATAACAACGTTTTATGTTTAAGAAGGTGTTTGCTTTGCACAGCGAGAGAAGAGAGGAGTGTATGCCTGAACCCGCGGGAATTGTATTCCCTTAAATCAGGGCATATCGTTGATCCATGGAATGTCTCTTCCCAGCCAGATGATCACCTCGGAGGCATCTTTGATTGTATTTTTCTTTGGCTCAGGAAGCCGGGCTGGTGATCGTGAAACTTGCAGCAGTGATTTTTGCAGCGGGAGGTTTTGCAGGAGGATGTGGAGGCGAGGGGGGTGCTTTGGGAAATGTTTTCTGTATTTTTCTTGCCACGTGCATGTTTCATCCTTAAGAGTGAGTAGATGAACCGGGTGAAGTTCTCAGGGTCCTGGCTGTGATGTCTGCAGAGGCCTCTGAAGGAGGATGAGGCCACGGGTGTGGATGAAGGGTTGTGCTGCGGCTGTGGATGGTTTTCTCTCCCAGCTTTTCCCCCTTCTTTTGAGACCAGCAGTTTCTCACGCCCCGACAGCAGCTTTGCAGTGAGACACACACTTCTGGAAAGCTCATGTGGTGGATGCTGAGTTTTCCATCTCTCCCTGCATCCCTGCTCTGTCCATCCCTGTGGCAGCCAGGCGCAGGCAGATGACTGTATTTCCTGCCTTTACAGGTGCTCAGAGCAGCATCAGTCATGGGTAGGACATCACAGCCCTGTGGAGTGCTTGGTTGTCAGCAGAGCCGCAGCATCGCTCCCTGCCAGGGTGCTTTTAGAGCCAAGATTCACCTCAGGGCAATGGTCCTCCCCCTGCTCCTGCATTTTGGAGCATCTGCAGAGCACACATTGTTTTTCTCAAAATTGATTCTGAGAAAAGCACTTGCTTCACTTTTTTTTTTTTTTTTTCCTTTTTGATAAATATATTTTTGTCACATAGGGTGAAATATTCATTTATCGACTGCAGTCATTTTGAAGCTTCTCCCCTGTTTTTGTGCTTGCCTTTTTTTCAGTGAACAGAAATGAGGCTTATGCACTCAAACTGACTGTCATTTGCTCTTCCTCCAGAATCTTTTTTAACCCAGGGACTAATATCAGCTAAATTTGACAGAGGAGGGCACATCTTGGAGATAAGAGCTTACAGGTTGTAGGAAAGATGGTAGAAAAGGGAAATGTAAATTCCTTCTTGTCTGCAAGGAGAGGCTGCACCAGTCGTGAGCTTAAATAATATCTGTCTGGTTGCAAGCAGGTGGGTTAATTCTTAAGTAAATTACCTGAGTAATTCACTTCAGTTTATTTAAGGAAGTAACCCAAATCATTTTGAACACAGGGAAGGAGGATCTGGCTGTAGGGATGCTGCCAGAGAGTGTGTTGGGATGATGCCAGATAACTTTGAAAGGTCCCTCCCTACCCTTCTCCTTCTCCTTCTCCTTCTCCTTCTCCTTCTCCTTCTCCTTCTCCTTCTCCTTCTCCTTCTCCTTCTCCTTCTCCTTCTCCTTCTCCTTCTCCTTCTCCTTCTCCTTCTCCTTCTCCTTCTCCTTCTCCTTCTCCTTCTCCTTCTCCTTCTCCTTCTCCTTCTCCTTCTCCTTCTCCTTCTCCTTCTCCTTCTCCTTCTCCTTCCCCTTCCCCTTCCCCTTCCCCTTCCCCTTCCCCTTCCCCTTCCCTGTCCCCATCCCCTTTCCCTTCTCCCAGCACCCTTGTCCCCAGATTTTGTGCTTGTGTGTGACCACTGAACTTGCAGCAAAAAGCTGGTGGCTGATTCCTCCCCAGAGTCTCTTGCCTGTGTTGGTGTCCTGCAGTTCCAAAGGGTTTTTTCCAGTCTTGATCTTAGCTTTGCCACATGTCTGCTGGGGTGGATAATCAGGTTTTATACTATGACTGCTCCTGATAGTGATGTTCCATGTGTTATCACCACAAGCTCAGACAGAATCCTTGCACGCTGAGTAAATTCTGTCCCCAAAAGCTTGCTCGGACACTTCCCAGGCTCGAGCAGTTTCCCATCAGGACTGAGGTTACGGCTGGCAGCATCACCTGGAGAAGATGAGGCAGCATTGCAGTGGCTTTTCAGCATCAGCCATGGTCCATGAACCTGCCTGGGAGCTGGAGCTGCTGTTAAAAGTGATTAGTGAGCCTCCAGTTTCCAGAGGAGCCAGGGCTGATGCTCTGCCCCTCTCTGCTCTTCTTCCCATTACAGCTGCAGCGGGAGGCTGCCTTTTCTGTCCCTTTCCTTTCTGCTGTCACCATGTGCACTTTGATTTTTTGATTTTCTCTCTCTCTCTTTTTTTTTTTTTTTTTTTTTTTTTTTTTTACACCGGGAATTCTCTTCCTTTTTTGTCAGCTCGGAGAATGATTTTTCTTACGCTCTTCTCTATTTAGGGCTGTGGGGGAGGAAGTGACTCAGCCTTTTCCCCCCACTTGATTTGCACAGTCATCTCTTGCTGGCTTTGCTGAGTTTTTTCCTTGAGCACCTCCAGTTACGCTCGCTTCATTCAGCAGGAACATTCCCACCTCCTCGCTGCACGTTCCGGCAGGGAAGGGCACGATGGGGAAGGATGAGCCCTCAGCAGGATCTTTCCCTGTGCCAGGAGGAGAGTGAAGCAGCAAACAGGCCACGCTGCCAGACCTGTGGCAGCTCCAGGTCTCCTGTCTGCTCCTTGCCCGTACATCTGTTGAGGAAGGGCCGGCCAAATGAAATTTCGAGGGCTGGCCTGGTCCTACTGTAAAAAAACCCAGTGGAATATGATGTCATGGGCTCTCCCAGGGAGGGAGGTGTCTCGGGTTGTGCTGCTGGCGCTGCTGGAGGATGCCCTGCTCGCCTGGGTGATGGTGGGAGAGGTGGATGTGGGTGATGGATGGGTGGTGACACCAGCTCCGTGCAGGACCGCTGCCAGCTTGCCTTTCATGGCAGGGCTGAAATGGCTGCTGAATACCAGGGAGGACACACTGCCTGCTCTGCTCTCCACTCCACAGAGCTTTCAGACACTGCTGCTCAGCAAGGAAGCCAGTAAATCATCTGCCACTCTAAGTGATACCAGGCATTTGGTGTCCCATGTTCTGTATAAAAAACAAGTGCATTCATTTTGGGTTAATTATTCCCCTACCCTAGAAGCCAGCATAGCTCTGCTTTTCTCTAAAGGGAAGAGGGATAGATAAAAAGAAGATGAAACTCCCAAGCACCCTAGAATCTTTCCTCTCTGGTCCCAAATCAGATACTCAAACTAAAGGCAATTTTGATCTGCTGAGGGAATTCCAACAGGCATCGCTTACTGCTCTGCTTTATAACACAAGGAAGTTTGGCAGCCAAAATGAATATTTGCGTGGCGGTGAAGGGAATGCTGGGGAGCACTCAGTTGGTCATCACCTAGAAATGCTCCTGTAACCTTTCTTGGGTTTAGACTTCTTGTGTTCATCTTTTCTCTTTTAAGAAAATCCAGCCACATCATGAACCAGTTCTGACAGCATCCTGTGCTCTGCACAGGGCATATTACCTGCCTTCTGAACATCTCTGTCTATTGATTAGGCATTAGGAGAAATGTCAGCCTGGAAGCAATGGATTTGATTAGCCAGTTATTTTAACAAAAAAAGAGGTGAACTTCGATTAAAAAGGGAAATGTAGTCACTGTGTGTGCTAGAAGGGAGGTCAGAGCACATAACCAAATGAGAGCATTGGTCAGGATGCTGATGAGGGGAGTTTGGAGGCTGAAGGTCAGCATCGTGCATGACATCTTCTGCATGACCTAGGAATATGGAAAATTATTTTTGTGTATTTAATGAGGCCTGCTGGATTTTGGCTAGTGAATTGTAGTGAGTGTAGGAACTTCATGGTTGCGTGAAGCACTCAGAAAACAGTTGAGTCTGTAGGATGCTAGTCTTGTATGAAGGTTGAGTTTAACTTGAGATACACCTAACCTTCATACAGGACTAGTGCAGGGACCAAGGAGTGCAGGGACTCCTTCCCAGGTTGCTCCAAGCCCTGTCCAGCCTGGCCTGGGACACTGCCAGGGATCCAGGGGCAGCCACAGCTGCTCTGGGCACCCTGTGCCAGGGCCTCAACACCCTCCCAGCCAATTCCTTCCCAGTATCCCAGCTGTGCCTGCCCTCTGGCACTGGGAGCCATTCCCTGGGTGCTGTCCCTGGGTGCCTTGTCCCCAGTCCCTCTGCAGCTCTCCTGGAGCCCCTTCAGGCCCTGGCAGGGGCTCGGAGCTCTCCCTGGAGCCTTCTCTTGTGCAGCTGAGCAGCCCCAGCTGTGCCAGGCTGGCTCCAGAGCAGAGGGGCTCCAGCCCTGGCAGCATCTCCGTGGCCTCCTCTGCGCTGGCTGCAGCAGCTCCACGTCCTTGTGCTGTTGGAGGCAGGGCTGGAGCAGCTCTGCAGGTGGGCTCTCACCTGAGCACAGGGGCAGAGTTTGGATATTCCTCAGCTAGCAGACGGGAAAAGCTTACCGATATCAACACAGCTGTGTGGACTGCAAGCAGGAGGCTTCACAAAACCATCCCGTGCTGTTTGTTGTTGTTTGGGTTGTTCTGAGGATCTGTTATGGGTTGCAGGGGCAGGTGGGAGTATTGAAGAGGTGTTCAGAAAGAAGCAGCTTAGAAAACAAAGTGGAGGCTCCAGTGAGGGAGTGTCTGCCTCCTGTGTTAAGAAAAACAAATGTCTTTAGGAAGGTGGTGGTTTGATTCAAATCAGTGCCAGGAGGGAGGCCAGAAAGCCCAAACAACGGGTGACTGGTTTCGGTGTTCTGGGCTGGAGGTTGGGCCCCAGTGATAGATGGCCAAGTCAGAGGCAGAGGGATGATGGCACAGGTGAGGAGGAAGAGCCAAGAGCAGGTCAGGGCAGTGAGCACATCCTCCTCTTTGGTCTGCCCTTCCTCTTTGCTTGATCTGGGGTCAAACATCTGGATGTGATCTCAGTCCAGCCTGCACTCTGAGCCTGCAGCTGTGGCTCTTTCAAGTCCTTGAGCCTCGAGGCTGCCAGCAGGGGCAGAGCTGATGGCAAACCATCCAGGAAGGAGGAGATGAGTAATAAAAAGCTTCTGTCTCCCTTCATACAGGGAAAAGCGCGTGCATACCCTGTTCAGCGCTCGCTGCATGGGACCATCCTCTGCCTCCCAGAGGAGGCAGCTTTGCTCAATGGGACTGTCAAGTACTTGGTTTTCATGTCAGCCTGTTTCCTCTCCTAAAGGTCAGCCTGATCCCTTGCTTTGTTAAGAAGTTTCTTTTGGTTTTGATTAAGTTTGAAGTACATCTTTTTTGCTTTGTCCTGGAAGTCTGGGCTCGGGGAACGTCTCCCAAGGTAAGATCCTGGAGCTGCTGTGGATTAAAGTAAGCTCTTGAGGTCCTCCAGTCCAGCCCTCTGCTCAGTGCAGAGCCAGCTTCTACATCAAACCTGCTCAGGGCCTCCTCCTGTGCTGTTTCCAAGCTGCGCACCCAGATCTCACACTCAAGTTACGTGTTGGCTGCTGAACCACGGCTCAAAGCGAAGGAACTTTCCACTATCCCATCAGAGTTTCCCGAGCTTCACCTACCGATCCCCAGACCTGGAGCTGAGCAGCTGCAGCTGTTTGCTGCTGGAGAAGGCTTTCTGCTCCCGGTGTTTCCCGTGCCCCTGGCGTTCTGCTGCTGGGTTTCTCAGCTCCTGGGGGGTGTCACCGCTCCCCGGCCGAGCAGCAGCGCCTGTGTGCCCGTGTGTGCTGGGAAGGCTTATCGCCAACTGACCTAATTATTGTAATCTCGCTCTTCCCCGGATAGCGCAGGTTTCCTTGGCTCTCGGGAGGCTTCACGGGTTTTTCCAAGCTGTTCTTTGATTTATTGTCTGTCTCTTAATAACATTATTCTTTCGCTTGGGCTAGGTGAAGCCTGAGAATGAGGGTTGTAGCCAGGGAGAGTGTAATACTTGTGAACTGCCTTTCCTGCTCCGATGGCAATCCTGCTGGGTCCCAGCCTGCCAGACTTTCCAGGCAGCCCCCCTGCAGGGATTTCTTTGCAGCTCTGCTCTTCATCACAGCTCTCTCCTCTTCCCCCTGCCCTGACGGTACAAGTGCATCCTCTTACTGCAGAAATCCTCTGGCTACCAGAGTTAACAGGTGAAAACTGTGCAGTTCCACTTCTTCTGTGCTCTTGGACGCAGAGTTGTTGCCTGTCCCTTTTTTCTTTAGTTGCCCATTCCATTCTTTTTCTTACCTGTCCCATTTTTTGTTGCTTATCCATATTTTTTTTCTTTTCTGTCCCTTCTTTTATGTTGCCTATCCCATTTTTGTGTCCCTTATCCCTCGTCTCATTTGTATTGTCCTTCCTGATCCCTTTTTGTTTGGTTGTTTTTGTTTCTATGGGTTTTGGTGCCTATCATGGTTTTTTATTCTCTATCCCATTTTTTGTTCCTTTTGCCCTCCCCACTGTAGTTTCTCCTTTCTCTACCTGCCCCTTTTCCTGTTTATAATATGTTTATTTGGCTACAGGTATAGGCCAGGTGTCTTTTAGAGGTGCCATTTTTTTTTTTTTTCTTTCTTTCAGCAAGACAGGGATTTGCAGCATGTTAACAGGGTTTAACTTGTACTTTAAAAACAGAAAGCCTAGGACAGAAAAAAAAAAAAAAAAATCAAATCCAGCCCAACCGCCAAACTTTTCAACCTGGGATGAATTTCCTCCATTCACGCGCTTAATTTTCTTTCTGAAAAGCTGTAGCTGGGATTTATCCCTGTGCTAAGAGCTTCAGGGTGCCGGTCGGGCGGAGAATAACCCACGTATAACGCGGTGCCTCCTCACAGGAGCAGGGCTTACCGCTAAGCTTCCCGGTTAAACCACCTGACGGGATCAGCGGAGGTTAGCAGCACCGCAGGGGCTCGGTGGCAGAGGGCTTGGAAAACAACAAGTCAGCAGCGCTGCCCTGAAAACCTGTTTTGTTTGGGGGGTTTTTGTTGTTTTTGTTTTTTTTTTTTTTTTTTTTTTTATCCCCTCACCCTGCGCAAGATCCGGTTGGACCTGAAAGGGAGTGGGAGAGGATGGAGCGGGGGCATCACACGAGGCTTTATCTTCGTCGGGCTTTCTGCAGCCCTGGGTGTTATCTTGTGCAGGGCCTGATAGTCTCTGGAGAGTAAATATTTTCTCCTGCGGCAGAGCGGCCCGTGGAGGAGCTGGGAGCAAGCCAAAGCAGAGGCATTGCTGGGAGGTTAAAGCCTGGAAGTGCTGGCACCGGGCTTGTGTCTGATGTTCCACCTTGCCAGCAGAATTAGGGCTGTGCCAGCGCCCCTTTTCAGGGGAGTGTGGGTTCCCATTTGCCGTGTTTCCCGCTCCTGTGGAAAAAAAAGATACTTTTGAACTTCCCTGAGGTTGCTGACTTTCTAACTTTCAAGTGAATTACAGAGTAACATTTTAATTTGTATCTCCTTCCTGAAGCACTGTTGCATCCTTTGGGTGGGTACCCCAAGTTACCCTCAGATTCTCTGCCAACACTCTTCAACACCAGGCTACAAAACAAATAGCTAATGCTAACTCCACTTTTTTTTTTTTTTCCTTAATTAGCCTGTAGAATAATCATAGTGCTAAGGATACTTGGGCGAGGGATAAGAGTGTTTTCAGCTGGGTTCAATGAGAATAGATATTTTTACTTTGTTGAAACAGGAAACAAAATAATGTCAAGTCCCATTTCAATCCAAAATGAAATCTGGTTTAAATTATTTTGCACTATCATGGAGGGTTGTGGAAATTCAGTGTACATCACCACAAAATAAAAGAAAAAAATTCCTTTGTTTAAAAATACAAAACTCTTAAAAAAAAAAAAAAAAAAAAAAAAAAAAAAAAAAAGTTAAACTATTTTTACAGAAGAAACTGTTTTCTTCCCAGTTGTTTGGCGGCAGTGACTTGACCAAAACTATTTAAAATTCATCAAGCCAAATCTGGGCTGCTGGCAAGCAAGTAATTTTAAAAATTGTTATTGTTACTATGTGATAAGTTCAGGGGCTTTTGGGGCTTGAGTACCAGGGGCTTGAGTACCAGGTGTCACCTCTGGTTCCTGGTGCTGGAAGGCCTTTGGATGTCATGGACATGTGGGAATTCTCACCAGCAGCAGGGTGTTCCCATGGACCAGGGTCCTCAGGAAGCACTGGCACAGGACTGTGGCTGTTCCATCCCTGGCAGTGTCTAAGGCCAGGCAGGACAGGGCTTGGAGCACTCTGGGACAGTGGAAGGTGTCCCTGCCCATGGCAGGGGGTGGCACTGGATGGGCTTTGAGAGTCCCATCCAGCCCAAACCATTCCATGGTTCTATGAAAGCTCTAGAAGGAGTGGAAAGAACCTGCCCCAAGCCCCAGCGTTGTGTGTTTATCTTGGCATTCTTTACATCTTCCTCTGAAGCCTCCAAGTCCTGCATTACCTCAGCACTAGGAATGAGGTTTATTTTCTTTATCATTCAGACTGTATAATTTATTGCAGAAGTGCCTTTTCCAGTCCCGTGTTAAATTCTACTGCTGAACTGGTGGGTCATAAAGACCCCTCAGACGGACATCCCTGCCCTGTGCTGGCACCCAAGTGAATGGTGGGGCTCTACCTTCCAGACCCTTTGATGTGAGGCACCTTCTGGGTGTATATCACTAAGCAGTCTCTTGATTAATCAAATTCTCCCTTAGCATTTTTCTTTCCTTTTTCCCTTTTTTTTTTTTTTTTTTTTTTTTGCAAAGCAACGTAGTTTTGGCTCTCTGTTTAATCTCTGAAGTCAAAGGTACATGAATAGCAGGCGTGCTGCTGTGATGTTTCTGCTGAAGATGCTGATGCTGCTCCCCTGTGCTGCACCTACAGCGCTCCCCCCACCCTCCCGCTGCACTGCTACATCCTTTGGGCAGATACCCCAAGTTTTCCTCAGGATCTGTGAACTGTCCTCAACAAATAATTATTGCTAGCTCTAGCTTTTTGTCTTAATTAGCCTCTAGAGAAATCATGGTGCCAAAGACAGCTGTGGGGGATATAAGAGTATTTTTACCTGGGTTCAGTGAGAACAGATATTTTGTTGAAACAAGAAACAAAATAACGTCAAGTCCCGTTTCAATCCCAAATGAAATGTCTTAAATTATTTTGCACTACAACAGAACTGTAGAAATTCGGTATATCATGAAAGAAAAGAACAGGCTTTGTGCTTTACAGGAGAGGGAAGCGAGGCAGGTGACATCCCAGTCATACACGTAGTGCATGGCACATTTGGGTCCATGGTGGATGCAACAACTGGACACAAAGAGCAGCTCAAGGGTGTTTTGGGACAAATTTTATGTTCTTGTCCCCAGTACACCAGCTGCAGCGCTGGGACTCAACAAGGCTTTCTTGCAGTGCATCAGGGGAGCCTACAGGAAAGATGGAGAGAGGCTGTTGAAGTGACGGGATGCAGAGGGATGGCTTCAAACTGACAGAGAGTAGACTAAGAGTAATTAGGAAAAAAAAGTAGTTGGTGAGGCCCTAGCACAGATTGCACAGGGAATTTGTGTCTGACACACCTCTGGAAGTTTCCAAGGCCAGGTTGTATGAGATTTGGAGCAACCTGGGCTAGTGGAAGGTGTCAGTGCCCATGGCAGGGGGTGGGACTGGAAGATCCCTTCCAATGCAAAGCAAATTCTGTGATTCTGTGGTCCAAGACCTGGGGTTAGCAAAAGGGAGGCTAAGGACACTGACAATAGGGAAGATTAGAACACAGGGTTGGTGAATCCCAAAGCTGTCTTGATCAGGGCCAGTCCCAACTGTCCTTGCAGCTGGTGGAGGTAAATAGACACTCCCCAAGCTCATGATCATTTCAAAACAGTTTACTTGTCTTGTCCTGAAAGTACCTGTCTCTCTGTTTGCTTTGTAATAACAACCACCTCCCTGTCCTGCTCCTGCCTGCCGAGGTTCAGACAGGTCCCCTGGGTGATAAATGTAGCTGTGCAAGTGCCTGCAGCATCTTTACACCCTTGGGGTCAGCAGGCTACTCTTCCCACACCCATTGCTGACTTCTTCTCATCCCTTGCTCACTGCAGTTTAGGGGGTGATAGCCACAGGGGCAGTGAGGCCACCTGGGAAGGGAGTCACCCAACAGAGTGATAGTCTGGGAGTGATTGCAAAAAATGCACTTCAAGTCTCAAAAAGGAGGCTGGTGGCTGGCCAGTAGCTCCCAAAAATTCCTTTCTGGGGAGGTGCTTGGTATTTTTTGGGCTGGTTCCCTAAGGCAGGCGTTTTTCCTGGTGAATTGATTCAAGCTGCCTCATCAGCTGCTGGAAGGAGCTAAAAGCTGGGGATGGATTTGAGAGGAGGGTTAAGCTCCTGGGCTTGGTTCATGCTGTTTGCACAAAAGCAAAGCTTGGGGGGGGTCTGTTTTCGTACTGCTGTGACTTTTGTCAGTGTGTGGCTTCAAAGGGAGCCCATCCCTGCCACACAGCAGCATCCCTGGGCTTGGTGAGAGCTTTGGTGGGTGCTGTGGTGCCAGAGCATCGTGTTCCTTCCTGGGACAGCTGCTGGGAGTCCAGTGAAAAGCCTGGGCCAATCTGGGTATCACACTTGTTTTCCTAACTGCAATGGGAAATTGTGTGGGAGAACATGGCATGAGATCCTTGTAGGCTGAAAAGTGGATTTTGGGTTTGCAAGGGCATCTAGGAAACAACTCTTTTATGGAGAAATCCTTCCCTGTGATGGTGGTGAGGCCTGGCCACAGGGTGCCCAGAGCAGCTGTGGCTGCCCCTGGATCCCTGGCAGTGTCCAAGGCCAGGCTGGACAGGGCTTGGAGCAACCTGGGACAGTGGAAGCTGTCCCTGCCCATGGCAGGGGGATGGAATGACATGAGCTTTAAGGTCCCTTCCAACCCAAACCATTCTGTGATTCTGTGATCTTCTCAAGCTGTGAGAACTGCCTTAGTTGATGCTCTTTGCCCACAGCACTCACAGGGATCTCAGCTGAATTCAAATGGTCCCTCTGATTGAAGTGAGAGTCATTTTTCCATAGTGCAATCACTTTGCTGGATGAAAGCTAGCTGCCTTGACCACATTCAGTCCCTGACTCCAGGAGCAGGAGATAAGGAGGGCACAGTATCCAACCCCAGGTGAAGGTAAAGCTTTGGTGACTGGCTCAGTCTGGGGACAAAAATAAGAGAGTCAAATGCCTCACTGGGGCGTTTTTCAGGCAGTGCCTTTCTCTGCCAAGCAGAGGCTTCCAAAGTTGGGAGGAGCTTGGGCAATGTCGGCTGTGGCCCCCTTTGTCTGGTGGCCCTGTTCATGTGGTGTTGGACACTGACCCCACAGGATTCCCTTTCTCTGCGTGCTCCTCCCGGCCTTTTGTTTGACTATTAATTTATTATTGTTGTTGTTATTATTATTATTATTACCAGAAGCAGTATAAGGAAACATCTGCTTTTCCTTCTGCATGTACAGAATTGCAGAAGGAACTGTACTTTCCCCAAATCCTGTTCTTTTCCACTAGACTATTTAGAGTGTCTCATCTCATGGCTACTGCCTGCATGAGAACTGGTAAGGTCAATGCCTGATGGTCCCAGGGTGGCTGTGATGTAAAAACCAATCTGCTGCTTCTTTTATAACTTAAACATTAGAATGTGGTGGAGTAGTGGGGGTCCAGAGGCAGGTTTGGGAAATTTTATTTGTTTGTGGGTGTAGTTGAGTGGGATTTTTTAGGGTTTTTTGGTTTTGGGTTTTTTTTTAGAACTGAAGGTAATTAAAGATTCAGAAAATCTCTGAATATACTCATTTGTGCATGGAGTTGTTCAGCTGAGCTTAACTAGCTCAGAGAAGGCTTGGTAAGTTATTTTCCACTTTCCTCTCCAATGTGGTTTACTTGATGATTTCTCTTTCCAGTTTCAGCTGAGCAACTCATGTTAGGCAGAATGCACAGAGATCCCTGTGAGTGAGCCAGCCGTGGGTCAGAGGGAATTGTCTCTCCTTCAAATCTTCCTCATGTAACCCCATCCCAACCAGCAGCATCACCCAAGGCTGGGAAGGAATTTCTCTTTAGTTTTAGCAGCAGGAACCCATGGAAGATTGGCTTTTAATGGTGCAGAAGGTGACTGATGTTGCAAAAAGCATCTTGCTTCCTCATTCCTATCCCATCTTCCAGAAATGTGAAATTTGGGATGCATCGGAGGCTCTCCTGTCCCTATCCTTGCTGCACAGAAGAGCTTCATTTCCAAAAAAGGGGAAAGCTGTGATGGAGGGAAGCAGGTGGTGGGGGTGGAGGTGAGAATCCTTAAGGATGGGAACTTCATGAGGTTCAACAAGGCCAATTAATGGAGCTGTGCCTAGGTCACGCAACCCCCGGGATCAACCCAGGCTGGGGATGAGCAGAGGGAGCGGCCCTGGGAGAAGGAGCTGGGGTGCTGTGGGTGAGAGCTGGACCTGCCCCAGCCTGAGCCCCCCGTGCCCTGGGCTGATCCCGCAGCGTGGGCAGCAGGGCAGGGGGGATCCTGCCCCTGTGCCCCTGTGCTCAGCTGAGAGCCCACCTGCAGAGCTGCTCCAGCCCTGCCTCCAACAGCACAAGGACGTGGAGCTGCTGCAGCCAGCGCAGAGGAGGCCACGGAGATGCTGCCAGGGCTGGAGCCCCTCTGCTCTGGAGCCAGCCTGGCACAGCGGGGGCTGCTCAGCTGCACAAGAGAAGGCTCCAGGGAGAGCTCCGAGCCCCTGCCAGGGCCTGAAGGGGCTCCAGGAGAGCTGCAGGGGGACTGGGGACAAGGCACCCAGGGACAGCACCCAGGGAATGGCTCCCAGTGCCAGAGGGCAGGCACAGCTGGGATCCTGGAAAGGAATTGGTGTCTGTGAGGGTGTTGAGGCCCTGGCACAGGGTGCCCAGAGCAGCTGTGGCTCCCCCTGGATCCCTGGCAGTGTCCAGGGCCAGGTTGGCTGGGACTTAGAACAGCCTCATCAAGTGGGAGGTGTCATTGTCTGTGGCAGGGGGTTGGACTGGATGACTTTTAGAGGCTTGTTCCAACCCAGACTGTTCTGTGATCCTGTGATTCCCAGGAAGAGAGGACCAGCTGCCTTCTCCTAGCATAAAATCCATCTGGGAGTGGCAGCTCCAGCGTTTTGGCTGGTGGCCAAGGTATGTTCTCTGAGTGCTGCTACAGGCTGGTGTATAGGCACAAAAATGCTTTTTGCCAGTGAGCCACGGGCATGATTTAATAGGGATTAAGCAGCCTCCATGCCTGCCCGGCTGCTGACCGGGGTTCGCTGCTCCCGCCCAGTCCCTCCCTTCGGCAGCCACCAGCGCGATGGATTACTTCAGCAGGTTGACATCTCAACTTAGAGTTGGATGTGTCTTTTAGGATTACAGAGCTTTTCACAGCCCAAGTGCCTATTATATTGCCTGGGTGCCTGGAAAGAAAAGATTGCATCCCAACAATGGTTTCCCTTCGGTTGTTTACAAAGGATGGTGCACGGCGGCCGGCACGTGTATGGATGAGCTCGTGGACATGATGCTTTTATTTAGGATGTGGGCCGTGCTCTCTGCCTGCGCAGCGCTGCCTGCACAGGGAGTTTTGCACCCTGGTTGCTGCTTCTGTGGGATCGTGGCTCGTCCTTTGGGGTGCCAGAAGAGCTGGGCGAAAAACAGGTGTTGGTCGCCTGGGGATTTGCAGCCTGCCAGGTGAATCACAGAGGGGCGCACACAGGTGCATGGTGCACATGTACAAGCTTGTCTGGCAGGAGAACATCCTTGGTTCATGTCTTCCAGCATGATCCCTGCAGCCATCACGTCCTTCCCAGCTGCCAGAGTGATGCTGTGTGCTCTCCAAGGAGAAACAGTGCAGCTCTGAGGAGCAGAGCCTGTGTGAAATGCTGTTTCTTCAGATATTCATAATAATTGTTCAATATCTTTACCTGGCAACATTTTCCTTGTAAAGGTGAAAAATAACAAGGGCAAGATGTAACGTGGGCTCTTGTTCCATTAGCTTATAGTAGAGGTAGGGGAGTGTGGAATTCGATTATGTCTGGCTTAAGTCACCGTTGGTAGCATGAACCAGTGTAAAATAGGTTATAAAACTCAGGCTGCTCACAATTTAGGGGTTGGTGGTTGGAGGCTTTTTATGGCCTGTTTCAGATTTTATATCTATAAATGCTGGTTCATTTGCATGTATTGAATTTGTATCAAAATCTGTGAGCATTCCTTGCTATTGCTGCAGCAGCCAGAGTGATGCTGCAGCAGTCTCCATGCCCTGACATCCCCTGCAGCAGAGCACCCTGCCACAGGGTGAGCCCATAAACCCACCTCCACTCACCTGATGTTCAGACAGTAGTCTTCTCAGTTGTGTGCTGTTTTTCCTTTCTTTTTTTCATCATATCTATCACAAGCCAAAGGAAATGTCTTCCCCCCGGCAAAGAAGCCCATCTGGTTGAAAACCACACCGAGCTCATGCACAGATTTGACACACTGAAAGACTTCATGTTTCTAAAGGTGATGCGGCTTTGGTTTTGTTTGAAGAGAAGAAAAGAAAAAAGATTCACTTTCCAACCACAAAGAGTTGCTTATTGCAGGGAAGCAAGCTGCATAATAAATTATTGTCAGGGCGAGAATGAGGGATTTCTGTTTACTCCTCTCCCTTCCTTGCTGGATCAAGGTGGCTGTTCTGGGTTGAATTCTGAGGCACTTGTCTGTCCCTCTCTTTTCCCCCCCTATTTATTTCTGTGTTTTGATGGCTCTGTTTCAATGCACCGTGCTGTTTGCCTGCTGTGTTCCTTGCCAGGCTCTTGAGTGGCACTGCAACGTGGCAGCTGGTGGGCTCCTGTCCTGTCACTGGGGCTTTTCTGCATCACCAGGTACCAGAAAACAGACATGAGACTGGATGATGAAATACATTAAATGCTCAGCCAGCTGTGGATGCATCAGTATCTGAAAAGCCCAAGGCTCGCTCCAGCAGTAAACACTCATGTGGTTTTCAAAGGTGTTTACATTTTAATTAGAAAAGAGTCAGATCCGGGGTGTAATAATTTACATTTCTGTGCTTGACGTTTTGACGTCTGGAAAGGTGGTGGTTTTGAGGCAGCAAATCCAAGAAAGACTCATGATGCTTTGTGGAGATGCAGCAGTACCTGGGTACAGGGAGTCATAGTTCATCTCTGTTGCTTTTGTTTTCCATAGTAACTGTTCCTGCGGGCGGCTGGGTAAGAGAGCTGCCTGCCAGCAATAAAGATAAACTGCTCGTCTCGCTCTCTGAGACGCTCTCACCGCTTGAGAAAGACACGTTGCTAATTACTTGTTGTTGGAAATGGGCTGGATGAGGAGAGGGAAAACATTGCTGCAGAAGGGGCTCATTAAAAGGAGATGCTGGGAATAGAGCCGTGCTGGTGGCCGGGAGTTCCAGCCCCAAGCGCAGACAGTCAAAGGTCCTTGTGCCTGTGCTTCTGGGGGGGGGATTGTTTGCAGAGTCGAGACACACAGAGGGTTTCACCTGACCCAGAGGTGCTGATAACAAGCAGATAAGAAGTAGAGGGGTTATCCTGCGCTGTGTGGTCAAAGCATCTCTCTTGTCTGGGACTGCAGGGACTTCCTCCTTCCGTGTGCGCTTCAGCAGCAGCTTTAGGAAGCTCAGTCAGCCCAGCTTTCGGGGTCTCAGTGAGCAGGAAATGTGAGGGAGGTGATGATGGAGGGTTTGACCGTGAGCTCTTCCTCCCTGCCCAGCCCCAGAGAGGCACTGGGGAGAGGCAGAAGAGGGTGTCACCTCACCCTGGATATCCATCTCCACCTACACAAGGTGATGTCCAACGTCGCTGTAGGGGGCAGAGATGGGAGAGCTATGGGGTGGGTTTTGGAGCCTGCACAAGAGATGTGAAAGTTGCTGTTGGTTGCTCGTGAGAGAGGATGTGATGTCTGGGACTGGGCTGGGGGCTTTCCCTCTGTCTCCCTGAGGGTCAGTTTGGTTTCGTTTTATCATCATCCCATTCAGGCACAGACAAATCTGGGCTGCTGAGCTGTTCCTCAGTACATGCCCCAGGTGTCTCAGAGCAGAAGGGACCTGCTGTATCTTTTTATAAACATCCAAAGGAGAACTAACGCAAGAGGGATGCTGGATGTCCTATCACAGAACATACTGGAAGCAGGTGGCTGCATTGGTACGTGAGGAATTTGCACTGCAGCTGCCTTTTATAGGAAGCATCTCTCGTTCCTAGAAAACTCTGGGATAATAAATCCCATGTGGCAAGACAAAGGCTTTCAGGGATCTGTCAGGATAGCTCTGTAGCCTGTCACAGCCTGTCTCTGCAGCAGCTGGCCTGTGATGGCATTTCTGAGAAATAAATATTCTATGCATGAAGGATGCCCTGCATTCCTCCTGACTTCACTGTGGAGTCACGGAGGAATGGAGGATTGGCCTGGGATTTTCTCAGTGTTTAACTGAAGGATAAGTAAGGAAGAGACACAAGTTTTCCAATTAAATGCTGTAAGTCAGTCAAGCCTAAACAGCTGATGCCATGCTGTTGGAAAGATGCACTTGTCCTTTTTTGGACAAAGGTGTTGGTTACACCTTTGAATAATTGAATTTCAGTTCGGGTGAGGAGAAGCCCGATGCGTGAAGTAGTTCTGCTTGAGGTCTGTATTTTAGAGATATTTCCCAATGACCTTACCTAGACATTGGCATTGGATATTAGCTCCTGGCTGTGTTGCTGTCAGGAAAATCCGCTTCCAACTTTCACCGTTTTGGTTGTGTGTGACAATGTAGCGTTCCTGTTTCTCTTGCCTTTGGAAGGCACAGCCTTCAAAGGAACTCATCATGTGAGCAAAAGCGTTTTAAGCTCTTAGCATCCATCCAGAGGAAGCAGAACACTGGGAAAAGCAATCTTTATTTTCTTTCCTTTGCTGGTGCTCAATCACCTTGCATAGGAGCAAGGTGTGCTGTTGTTGTCCTAGTAGCAGGTCAGGATGTTTATCTGGATGAACTGGAGCAAGAACTGGCTTGCTCTTGGGTCATCCCAGCCCCCTAAAGCTCTGGGTTGGTGCAGAGGGACTGGAAAACTGGGAACAGCCCTGGGGATGTGGGTGCTGAGGCACCACCAGTGTTGGGGGCAGCTCTGGGCCCAGAGGAGGGACAGGTTGGAAACGGGGGAAAATTCCTTCATGGAAAGGGCTGTCCAGCCCTGACAGCACTTCCCAGAGCAGTGGTGGAGTCCCCATTCCTGGGAATATTTAAAAACCGTGTGGATGTGGCACCTGGGGACAGGGGTCAGTGGTGGCCTGGGCAGTGACAAGGGAATGGTTCGATCTCATGGTCATGGAGACCTTTCCAATCTAAACAATTCCACAATTCAATGATCCTGTAAGAATTGTTATAGGAAGATCTAGTTTTGGTGTAATGTTGCTGTGCCAGCATGTTTTCGCCCAGAAGCTTCTTTTGGGGGCTGGGGTCCCTTGGTGTGGCTGGGACACAGGTGGATGTCATCCCAGGGGACAATCTGTGTGAAGTTGCCCTGCTGTACTGTCTTGGCACCGCCAGTCTGCTGCAGTCCAGATTTTGGAGAGCTTTTGGTGTGGAGGGGAATGGCTGGAGCCTCCTCCCTGAGAGAGGACGTGTGTGTCCAGCCTCCAGTGGGGTGATGGGAATGCATCACTGTCCTGTGGTCTTCTCATCACAGACTCACCACTTCTTAAATCATTTTGGCTGCAAGTTCCACTCTCCTGTTGCCCCACAACCCAAAGTGGGTTCCTTCTCCTTTGCTGTTCCTCACCTATCAAACTCACCACTTGTTTCCACAAGTTCAACAAGCCTGGAGCACCTTTGGGAGAAAGGGATTGAGCCTACAAGTGTCATAAAAAATGCTGGTTCTTATTATTTGCTGATGAAGGGTAAAACTATATAATTGCCAAAAAAAAAAAAAAAAATCGTCTTGCTAGAGCAAGAACCCCATTTAGATCACCCTTAATAATAGCTATTAATAATAATTATACATTACAGTAATGCTGATAATTACTGAGTTATAATAAGCAGTTTGCACATCCATTGACTTTTTCTGCTGATGATTCCTTCTTTAATGGTCACAGTAATGAGCACAACATGGGCTCTGTAAAATCATAGGATACTACGATGATTTAAGTCAGAACGGACCTTCAAGGTCCTCTAGTTCTACCCACTTGCCATGGGCAGTGACATCTTCCACTGCACCAGGTTGCTCCAAGTCTCATCCAACCTGGCCTTGAGCACTTTCAGAGATAAGAAAGATTTTTGAAGGTGATTTTCAGACCCCCAAAACTTACAAACTTTGTGCTTTGACAAAGTAGAGGGGAGGGAAGGGGGAAGTGGGAAAAAAAAAGGCAAATTTGATATTGATCTCTGTTTGTTATGATTGAGGAATGTACCTGGAGTCTGGGAATCTTTTGTGGTGGGTGCTGAGCCAACACAGAGCCAAGGGATCACAGCTTCATGAAGAGTTCTCACCAATATCTGTTTGCTCAGTGTGGGAAGATAGTAAATGCTTTGATGCTCAAGTGTGGGTTTGGGTTTTTCTTTGAAAACCTTTTTTGTACGTGTTTTGAGGGCGAGGTGAGGTGAGAAACCACCTCCAGGCACAGATCACCAGGAAGAGCAGGAGTTTTCTTCCTGTTGAGTGATGATTTACTTTAGAGAGAGGTGAAGGTACCAGAAGATGAATTGGTTTTAGAGTTTCCCACTAGAGATCCACAAGTATCTCAGATGTGTGATTTGTGTTTGTTTGCTGGACCTGGTGACTTCTGACAGACATGTTTCCTTTCAGTTTGCCATCTCTCCCCTTGCTACTTGACAAAATGCTCGTTGTGCACTGTGGTGAGCCCACCAAAATGAGGCGTGTGGTAGCTCTCCCTCTACTTCATTTTTATCTTGGGTATTCAAGGAGGGCATCCCCAGGGCAGTGCCCTGGGCTTGATTTCCTCCAGTGCCGCCCTCAAAAAAAACCTGAAATAGGGAAAAAAAACCAACATGTGGCTTGAGTGATGTGCAGCCCAATGAGATGAAGGAAAACCTCTGACCCTGCTCATTCCATCCTGAGTGATGCCACCTGTGTCATTTGTCCCCTGCCTCATGCCATCTCTCCCTGCCATCATACCCCTCCAGGACTTGGAGCCTCCTATCCTCCCAACTCCTTCTTTAGCACTTCCTGTTTGATAATTGGTGCATTCCATCTGGTAATTGGCACTAATTGGTGAAAAGGTGAGAAGCATGCCCTCCTCCACAGCTCCACGCTCTCTGGGGCTCCTTCTTTTTTATTTCTTCTTCTTTCTTTGTCCTTTCTAATACAGCTTATGATTTTTGCTCAGGAGCTAGTGTGTGATATTGGTCTATGTAATGAGCCTTTTTGACAGTCTGAGCACATTTGGGAATAATTCCTTGAGCAGATGAAATCCTTAGGCCAGAACTGCTCATTCTCAGCAGTTTCCAAATGGAGCCACAATTGTTCAGAAGTGACAGAGGAGAAAATAGTTCAGGAGCTGGAAAATACATGAGCTGGGAACAGATTTTTTTTTTCCCCCCCCTTCCCTTCTGGATGGCATGTGACTCACTCCATATTTGCTTAGCAATTTTATACTTGTCTCAAAGCAGACTGTAACTACCCATTCCTGGTGAAGGGGAGGGTGAGGGATGAAGCTGTTGTGTCCTGCAGAGTGCTCTCAGCTCCCACGTCTTCTCCCTCCCAGCTCTGGGGAGGCTGGAATATGAGATTTACCACAAGACACTGGGCCAAGGCCTATTTTTTTCCAAGCGTGGAATTATAAAATATCCAGAGCTGGAAGGGACCCATAGGATCATCCAGTTCAGCTCCTGTCCCTGCACAGACACCCCAACAATCCCACCCTGTGCACCCCTGGCAGCTCTGTCCAAGCTCTCCTGGAGCTCTGGCAGAGCCCAGCCCCTGTCCCTGCACAGACACCCCAACAATCCCACCCTGTGCACCCCTGGCAGCTCTGTCCAAGCTCTCCTGGAGCTCTGGCAGAGCCCAGCCCCTGTCCCTGCACGGACACCCCAACAATCCCACCCTGTGCACCCCTGGCAGCTCTGTCCAAGCTCTCCTGGAGCTCTGGCAGCCTCAGGGCCGTGCCCATTCCCTGGGGAGCCTGGACAGTGCCTGCACCCTCTGGGGGAAGAACCTTTCCCTGATATCCCACCTAAACCTGCCTGGCACAGCTCCAGCTGTTCGCTCAGTTCTGTCCCTGTCACAGGGAGCAGAGTTCAGTGCCATGCCCAGCCCAGGTCCAGGAGCTGGTGTTTTCCTTTCTTTGTGATGTTACGGCATTGAGCCCTGGAGAAGTAGGAAGGAGAAGAGAATTTTAAATCCCCTATGTCTTCTGCAGAGGCAGTTTTCTGCAGCGAGAGGGTTTAGAAGTGAATTCTGTTGTGATCTTTGTTTCACCTCCTCGCTGGACCATTTACAGTCACGCCATTAGCTCAGCATTATTTACTGCCGCTGCCCTAGAGGAACTTTTCAGTTATCATCCCCTTCCTTGCACTCGTCCGTTATCCCCAGCTTCTCACCTATATCCATCACAACTCGTGCTTTGGATTTATTAAATAAAGCATTTTAGTGTGAGACTTTTCTTCTCTTGTGCATGTGTCTGAAGGTTTTCTGTAGTTTGAGTTTTAAGCAGGAGGCTAGGAAATACGTCTGTTGTCCTTAAATGCAAGAATGTTACAGAAACGGAACATTTTTTGCATGCCCAGAAGCCCTAAACGCAACCACCTAGGACTGTTATAAATTGTACTGGAAATGCAGGTGTACAGCAGAAAATACCACAGTCTGTGCTAACCAATGGGCTCTGTCTGCTGAGCTTTTTTAAACCTTTTTTGCAATCGCTGGGAAATAATTCCTCGCTATCTTTTTCCTCCCGTTTCCTCAGGCCCCCTGTGTTCCCGGTGTGTCCCCTGAAGGGATGGAGAGCTCCTCAGTGGCGTCGGCCTCCTCGGAGGCGGGGAGCAGCCGCTCCCAGGAGATCGAGGAGCTGGAGCGCTTCATCGACAGCTACGTCCTGGAGTACCAGGTCCAGGGGCTGCTCACGGACAAGACCGAGGGCGACGGCGAGAGCGAGAAGACGCAGTCCCACGTCTCACAGGTGGGTGGAAGGCTCACTGTAGGGTGGGAGAGGGGCTGGGGGCACGCTGGTGGCTTCTAGGCTGGGTCGGGGATGTGTGTTCGCAGCTGAAGTAGTTTTTCCAGGTTTTGGATGTGAAGCAGGACGTGATAAAATGCTGGGTTTGGGGCAGCTCGCTTGTTCAGGGGTGTGTTTGGGGTCTACAGCTTGCTGGTAGCAGTCTCCTGATGCTGGGTTTGGTTTTTTACCACTGCACTCAAGGTGCATCACTGAAAGTGTTCCAGGCCAGGCTGGATGGAACTTGGAGCAACCTGGGGTAGTGGAAAGTGTCCCTGCCCATGGCAGGGGGGTGGAATGAGATGGGGTTTAAGGTCCCTTCCAGCCCAAACCATTCCTGCATATGAAGAATCCCATCTTTATCTGGTATCAGCAGGGTTTGATCTGACCTGAGTTCTGTAGGTTTGCTGGAGCTGAGGATCTGACCCAGAGCTCTAGACCTGTTTTGTATCATCTCAGTGTAAAGAAATTACCTAACAAAGGAACCTTTTAAAGAACAGATTTTAGTGAAGAGGTCTTTTACAAATTGAGGATCAAAGACCTTAGAAGTGGGAGAAAATATATTTAAAAATCTAGTGATCCAAAGTGCATTTTTGTAACCCCAGGCTGGAAGATGTCTTTGTTTGAAGTGACGCTTTGGAGGGGCTTCAGGTCAAACAGACAAGTTCTGCTTATTAATGTGTCAAGTTCAAAAGTAGTATTGAATTAGAAATAAATTAATAGACAAAGCTTTACAACCTCTTCCAGCCTGTCCACTGCTCTGCCAATAAGCCGAGGCTCTAGCTGCATCTTAAGGACAATAATTTCTAATTCTCATGGCAGCCCTTGTACATTTTTTGCACTAATATCCTTGACTGCAACAACCAAATCTATCTTCCAGTTGTAGAAATGGCATTTTAGCTTTCCTTCCCGGTCTTCCCTGGAAAAAAGGAGCTGCTGAGTTTTTAATGTCAGTTCTGAGTGTTCTCTTTCAAGATGGCTGGGTTTTGTTTTAAAAGAAAAATTCATAATAATGGAAGATCTGAACATTGAATCTTTTAATTAAACCACTTTTATGGGCACGTCAAATTAAGCAGCTAAATGAGGTTGTACCCCAGACCATTGATGCAGAAGTTTAATTAGGATTTATTGTGAAACTCCATCAAAATGCAGCATTTTGTATTTCTAGGGCTCTGTCTTGGACAAAAAGTAAGGATGGGTTTTTACTCCAGGCCAGTTGCATTTATCAAGCCATACCTTAATGGATGCACTAAGAAGGAATTATCCCTTTTCTCACAAAGGGGTTTTTTTTTTCGGTTTTCCACCTATAAGAAATAATCAGGAATTTTTATTTCGGATTTTCTCTTCCTGATCAGTTCTTAGCAAAGCAAGGAATAAACAGGCACATATCCTGCAGCTGACTGGAGTAACCCTGGTGGAAGCCAGCCTGATGGAAGGTGGCACGTTCCCTCTTAATCTGAGCTAGAGGGAGAAAAATGGATTTAAGGGAAAGGCATTCGGCTGAGACCAAGGAAATTGTTTTTAACTGCAAGGTTCTGCCAGCATCTAAATCTTTAATGCTGGGCAAGTTACTTAATCTCTCTGCAGTTTGTTTCTTTATGGCTGTGATGTTTTCCCTGCCTGAGAGTGGATAAATTCATTCACCCGTAAGGTGTGTGAGTTGCTTGGATGGTACCACATCCCTGGACAGCTGATGTCCTTGCTGGAGGTAGGAAGGAAAGACACATCCTCCACACTGCTCCCAGGGAAGCTGAATCCATCACCCCTTCAGAGAATCCCAAAACATGGATGTTCCCATGATGGGGATGTCCCCAGCCTTGTTCCCACCGGGAAAAAAGAGGAAAATTACAATTTTATTTTGCTGTGGAGATAATAATGAGTGAGCTTGTACCTTGAGAGATCTTTCCAGGCATGTGGTTGTACTCAAAACTGTTAAAGGAAATCGGGATATGTTTGGTTAAAGGCTCTCAAGAGTGATGTCATCACGAGCCTGTCCAGGGGGGTCAGCAGAACGGGCAGGAGAGTGATGGGCAGCTCTTTAAAGAGGGGAGACTGAAATTCCCCCCAGTCTGTGAGCTAGAACAGGCTCCCTGATGAGGGCAGTAGTGAAGACTTATTTTGTGGCCTCATCCATAGCTGTCAGGGAGCCCTCAGGTGGTTGTTTGTATGGAAATGACTTTCCATTTTCTTGGCACGTCGTCCTTGGTGATGCTACCAAGCACTGGGTGTCTCTGGAGCAGCCAAGTGCTCCCAGCATGGAAGACCTCAGAAGTGGGGCTGGTCAGTCTCTACTTTGTTGAAGGAGTGGCAAAATGACTTCAGAATTAAGCAGCATCTTTCGTGTTTTTCTAGTGAAAATTGTTGGGGATTTTTTCACCAGTATGATGCAGCCCTACATTACTTTCAGAGGAAAATCAGAAAAAAAAAAAAAAAAAAAGAAAAGAAAAGGCAACAAATGTCACCAAATTCAGTTATTTTGGTGGAGCCACTTTGCTTCTCAACCTTGGGGCAAGTTGGCCTAAGGATTTGTTGATCCCCTATGCCCACATCTGGCAATGGTCAAACCAACAGCTTCCGTGCTCACTTTATGTTTTGTTTATGATGAAAACACAGAGTGTTGGCCACTCAGGGCAAGTGTCTGTCCCTGAAGTGAACAGAGTTGGGAAAAGCAGAAATTTTCCAACTTCCCATGGAAGAATTCCATGGAAATGAGTGACAAAGTCAAGTCACCCTGGCATGTATCACGCACCTGGGATTCCAAACGCTGTCACAGTCAGCAGGGAGATGTTGGGGCTGTGTTTTGTAGCAAAGCACCGTATCAAGTGCTTTTCTACAGTTGTTCCTGCATCTTCCCTCTGCCCACTGTCAGCGGGTGGAGCATTTCCAAGCCAAAGCCTTTGGGATCACCCTCAAAAAGGAGGGAGTGCCGCACATGTACAGCAATGCCCGCGGCTGGACGGTGTTTTCTGTGCACTGTGGACTGACGCAGCAGTTTCACCCAGCCCAGCTATTATTTTACACAATCCCTTTTTTTATCCCTTTTGCAGTGGACGGCGGATTGTAGCGAGCAGCTTGATGGCAGCTGTTCCCCATCCCGAGGGAAGGGCTCGTCGTCCCACGAACATAACCAGGTAGGCTTTGTGTCTAGCTCCTCCTGACCAGACCTTCTCCTTTATTTCTTGCACTGCCTCACCTGGGAGGTGCTGCCAGCTTCCCCTCTCCTGTAGAAGGGGGGACGTGTCCCTCTGCTTGGCATCTGAAAGCTGGTTCCTGCCCAAACCATGGGGGGTGGGCGACACCCTGATGTGTGTTTGGATGCTTTCACCTGGAGCTTAAAGGGGAAAAAATAAGGAGTGTCACATTTATTCCAGAAGACTTTCTGATTGCCACCTGAGCGAGGAAGCTGTTAGGAGCCTCAGAGTGTACTTAGAAGCATGAGATGTAGCTGGAATGAGGGATTTTTCTGTATCTGGGCTTCTCTGTTGTGTGCTGCAGCACGAGGATGGTGTTACAAGGAAAAGCAGTAAACAGCTGAGAGAGTGAGCTGGCAGAAGAAGCAAAATTGCACGTGCTGAGAGCCTGTGTTGGTTGTGCAGTGGCAGGAACCAGGTGTGAGTCAGTTTTGGTGCTCGGATGCGGTGTGAGCACAGGGGAGGAGTGTTTACCAAGCGCTGCTGGGGGTGGCTGTCCCTCCTCATAGAACCCCCATAGAAGAGGGTTGGGTAGGGTGGGGGCTTGCATTTGATCATTGTCATCTGCTTGACGAGCTGCTGTGTCACCGTGAGACCATCAGCTCTGTGAGAGCAGCACTTGCCTGAGGAGATGTGAGACCGAGGAGTCTGAGGGAAGGGGAGATAGCATTTCCAGTTGCTGTGGCTGGTGGATGTCCCACCCAGAGCAGTGGCTTCATTTGGTGGCTTCCATGCTCTTTCTCTGCTTGATGTCCTCCAGATTTAATCTCATGTGTGGGGTCCATGAGGGGGAACTTGGGAGCCCCTTGCAGGGTTTACAAGAGGCTGTGCCAGTCTGGGCAGGGCATGTTGCAGCTCTCATTTTGGGCACAGCTTCCTCCCACACGGAGACGTGCTTGGCTGAGGGATAGGGGCTCATCCCCTCCCTGCCATGGCCCCGGGATGCTGGTACACCTGCACCCGACAAAGGCAGGGTGTTGTTGTGTAGGAGGGTGCCTGCTGAACAGAGGCGCTGCTTCGGATGAGCTCCTGGAGGTGCCAGACGGAATTGTGGATTTAATTTGTCGCACCTTTGATCTGCTTCAAAATATTCAGCAGCAAAACCTCATCCAGGCTGCCTCCCAGCACTGCAGACAGCTGCTGGATGTTCAGCTGGGAGGCTTGGGCTTTTCCATTGGGCTTCTTTGGGCTTTCCCTGGGGAAGAAGGTCCCTGGCTCTTCACCTAAGGGCTGGTGGGGACCCCAGGAGGATGCAGGAGTCGTGCATAAGTGGTACTTTCCTGACATCCTCCATCTGCCTGGTGCTGTGCACTCTTCTGTTTCAGTTTAGGTGGGTTTTGTTGTTTGTGTTTTTTTTTTTTTTCATTATCTTGATGATTTTTGTTTTTTATCCTGGGAGTTAAATGTATTTGATCTCCTCCTACAGGGAGCTCCTTTCCTAAACACAAACACCATTCGCTGATGCCCAAGCTGCTTACCCTGTGTTTGGGCTCTCTCCCAGCCTGCAGCAGAGATAGTAATTATCTCTCTCCATGTTTGGCTTCCTTTAACTGTGAGTAACAAATTTTCCTTGGCACCAAAGAGGAGCTGCAAGCTATTGTTCCTCTGTCCAGGCAAACATTTCTCTCACTGTCACTGCTACATGAGTGAAACACCGCTGGTGAGGACCAAATACAGTTTATTACCATTTCTGGCTGTTTCCACTATAAGCTCTCAATATTAAAAAAAAAAAAAAAAAAAAAAAAAAAAAAAAAAAAAAATCATTAATAAGATGTTTGTCTTGAATTAAAATTACCAATCACTTTTCAAAACTGCTAAGGAAGAAGCCAGCTAATTATTTTCCAATGAAGGAAAGGGTTTTGTTTTGTGGGTGGTTTTTTTTGTTTTCCTTGGGGTTTGTTTGGTTTCATTTGGTTTTGATTGTTTTGGTTTGATTTGGGTTTTTTGGTTTGGTGGTTTTGGGGTTGTTTTTTTTTTTTTTTTTGATTGTTGTTTATTTTGTTTTTTTGTATTTGACGGGTTTGGGCAGAAAATGGAATTCCTAATTTTCCTATTGTGTTTCCAGCTGAGGTCTCTGTTTTGCCAGTCTTAGTTGAAAAATACTTGGATGTGAGATTTCTGCTGGCTTCAGCTAATGTGAAAATGTGGGTTATGTATCAGTGACCATGGTATGCCTCACGTGGTTCTAACCTGGCCATCAGAAAGGACATTTATATGGAAATCTACGTTAGTCCTGGAAATATATTCAGCATGTGGTTCACTTTCTGTGAAGACAGTGTAGTTCAGGCTTGCTTTTTCAGATGTAATTGGCTTCCTAAAGGTTACAGGGAAGCCTAGAGAGGAGATGACTTTCCTACGCCTGAAAACTCCCCTATGCCTCCCTGAGTACTTGCCTCCCTGAGTACTTGATGCCTTTGAAATTCTGGGCTGTACGATCCAGCAAGGTTAAGAAAAATAAAAGAAAGATTTTGTGTGTGTGTTATGCATTTATATATAGTGTGTGTGTATATAGGCATCTATTGGCTGTTGTACAAATGTGGGGCTGAGAGCAATTTCTGAATAAAATACAATGTAATGGTAAAAATGAGCTGTCTTGATCCAATCTGCAGTCCAGGATTTTCCTAAATTGCTGGTTTCTGATGTTGTTGGGGGGTCTCTGGAAAAGAGCACCCCAGACTTGCCCTGCTCTTACACTACTTGGTGAGACATATATTAGCAGCTGTGTGAGACTTGGATGGATGTCAGTTCCCATAGGCTGGCAGATAGGGATCGTGTACGAAGCAGTGGCTTAAAAACAGAGAAAATTCCCCCTGAAACTTCCCGGTCTCTCCAGTTCTGTGGGCGGGTGGCTGTGAGAAGATGGTCTGCTCATGAAGGGATCTCCTGAGATACATTTTGTGAACTCATGTGCTGAGAAAATCCTGGTCTCACAATTACATTCAGCTCATCTGTAATTCTTGTTTCCCACTGGGATTTCTCTGTTTGCTGCATGGTGTGGCCATGTTCCACTCAACCCCCAAGGAAGTTTGCCAGGTCTCACCACATGTGATCTTCTCGGACGAAGACCAGGCACTCAAAATACGATCTGAGCACCTTACTGCCTCTAAAAACGAGGAAGGTTTAGATGATGGAAAAATTTTAAACCCTTTTATGTTTGGATTTTTTTTTCCCCCAAAAAGAGCCAGTGGGAAGATTTTATATAATACTTTATTTGCATTCCCCTTGTGAGGCTGTGGCGAGTAGGAAGCTCTTTGATATATTTCTGAGAGCAATTCATTAAGTAAAAGAATTCTGGTATGGTGCATATTGAGGGAGCCAGCAGAGCTCTTGGTACATGAAAGGCCTGGCAGGAACTCCATCCCAGGCTCCCCTTATGTAAAGAGCATTAACAAAAACCAGAACAACTCTGCAGGTTTGTGCTGTTTTCTCCGGGTGGTGGGAGAGGGAGAGCTGAAAATCCTCCTTCCTGGCCAAGCCCCTCACTTCCCCCCGTGGTGGCTGGCTGTCACCCATCATCACCAAGCAAAAACCTGTGTTGTTGGCAGTAAACATGGATTTGCTTTCTTTGCACTGCTCGTGTCCATGCCCCTCCAGGTGCAGCAGGAGCTTGGTACAAGGTTTGGGCCCTCAGAGGCTTCTGCAGCTGATGGTCATGCTGCCGATCTACTAAGCAGTGAAGGAGCAGGCAGGGTGTGTGGATCACACCTGATGATCCCACACCTTGCTTGTGGCACCCTTGTCCTGTCTTCCCTGAGGAGCTGGTGGAGAAGGAGTTGACTTGTTTTGCCCTGCTGTTAAATCAGCAGAAACAGCAGCACGTGGCGGAAGGGTCGGGTGGTGGGCTTGCACTCTTGGGCCTTGGCTGGAGGTCATAGTGCCTGGGGTAAAGAGCATCCCTAACTGTGCTAACATAACAGTTCTGACAAGGGCCTGGAGGGACAAGGGGGGACGGCTTCCCACTGGGAAGGACAGGGTTAGAGGGGATATTGGGAAGGAATTGGTGTCTGGGAGGGTGTTGAGGCCCTGGCACAGGGTGCCCAGAGCAGCTGTGGCTGCCCCTGGATCCCTGGCAGTGTCCAAGGCCAGGCTGGACAGGGCTTGGAGCAGCCTGGGACAAGGGAAGGTGTCCCTGCCCATGGCAGGGGATGGAATGAGATGAGCTTTAAGGTTTTGTCATTCCATGTCCATGTTTTGTAGTCATGGCTGGAAAAACTGCCATGTTGCCGCTGCAAAGGCTACAGGAGGTGTGGGGAGATGTGTGAAGGCTGTCTCTTGGGTAACAACCGATTTCAATGCACAGAGGAACTCAGTTTTAATGGAGAGTAAAAAATTCAAATTATCTATGCAGATTTCTTTTGCATCTCCAGAGAATATTTTTTTGCAGGCATCACTGCTGCTTGACTTCCTGGGATCAACCACCAGGAGATCCTCCCTGGTGGATGCTGCAGAAGCAGGTGTGGAGGGATCATGGTCTTGGACAGAGGCTGTCACTGGGTCCAGATAACCAAAGTTAGCAGTGAAATTGTCCTGCTGGCTTAAGTCCAGTGACATCAGCAGGCAGCCTGTAATGCCCCAAATTCTTGGCTAACCAGATTGGGCTGGAGAGACAGTGGATTGGCAGGATCTCTTGACTAAATCTGTAATTCATTTTCCCTGTGATGCTGGACAGCCTGTGTCTCACTTGAGTTGCCCATCCTTGGGTCCGGATCTAAAAGAAAATGAGTGATTACTCCAGAAGGGCTTTTAAAGATTATAAAATCTTAAGGGGGTGGAATGGACGTTAAAAATCAGCCACCTGCCATAGGCAGGGACGCCTTCCACTAGAACAGGTTGCTCAGGGCCTTGTGTGCTGTGAGCACTGCCAAGGTTGGGGCATCCACAGCTTCCCTGGGCAACCTGGGCCAGTGTCTCACCACCCTCACAGTACAAACATTCTTCCTAATATCCAGTCTAAATTTCCCTTCTTTCAATTTGCGCTCATTACTTCCTGTCCTGTCACTTTAGTTCTTGATGCAGGGTCCCTCTCCAGCTTCTCTTTAGGCTCCCTTCAGATACTGGAAGGTGCTGTGAGGTCTCTACACAACCTTCTCTTCTCCAGGCTGAACAGCCCCAGCTTTCTCAGCCTGTCTCCACAGGTGAGGTGCTCCAGTCCTTTTATCAGCCTCATGGCTTCCTCTGGACTTGCTCCAACAGTTCCATGTTTGGGGAATATATTTGGGGCTCTCTGTCTCATTGGCTTGCTCATGTTGTAGCCTAGCGCCAATTTGTACATTGAATTTGGCTGAGGTTGTCCACCATGCTGGGGATCTGTTGGACAGGTGTGTGCTGGCTGATGCTGCAGACACATTTTGTGTTTCCAAAAGAGAAGGAGAAAGCAAGAGACAGACTCTGGCTTTGCCAGTGGGTACATGTTGATGTATGCCTGCCTGATGGAGGTAGAAAGTAGAATTTCGAGTGGGGTGACCAAGCCCATGACCAAAGAGCAGCTTTATGAAACCAGTCACTTTTCTGCCTGTAATTGCTGGGTGTAATTTCTTCCTCGTTTAGTGAATGCAGCCCTGCTCAATTATGATTGGAGAGGACTGCTGAGAAGGAAATAAGTCCTTTAGCTATTGTGTAGGTGTAACTTTCTCTGGGACTTCTGTTTGGGCTCGGCCTCATGAAGCAGCAGTGCCTCATGTGAAGCAGACACCTGCTTGGGTGTCAGGAGGTCTGGGAGGGAGATGCTTCACTGCTTTGCTGCCTGCTTTGGAGAAGGGTTGCTTCTTGCTGAGGGTGGGGAGAAGTGTCTTCTGGGCCTGATGTCACCAGTGACTCACATGAGAGGTTACCTTGTCACCCTCATTTTCCATGTGGGTAGAGAAGAACGGGTGATGCCTGTCTGCCCATTGTAGAGCTTCCCGTACTCTCATTTTTGTGAGACTTGGTTTGCCTTTGAGGTCTCCCTCTTCCCAGGTTTGGATGAATAGGTCAGTCAGTGCTGAAGCTCTAGGCAGGGAAGGGATGACATGAGCCATTTCCTCTGAGCCTGAGAAAAGGCCTTGCTGATGGGGTTTCCACGGCATGTCTGGAGTTCTCAGGGCCATTCTGAGAGCCCTCAGTGTTCCTCCTCTTCACCCTTGTGTGTAAGTGAGATATCTAGCACATCCTTGGCTAGCATGGCTCTTCCACTGTTGTCCAAAGAACACTACCACGCAGCCTTGGTCCTTTCCCAGGCAGTCCAGAAAGATCTTGTAAACTTCCTACTTCCAAGTCCATCAGGTCCTTTGGTCCTGTATTACAACACGAGTGTAGATAAAATCTGTCTTGGTTTAGGGTAAATTTGGGAGAAAACCTTACTTTCCCTGGAAGAAGAGCTCAAAGTGATGTTTGGTGTCCCTTCTGCAGATTGGAGAGGCCTGGAGAAGGTGGACATAGACCTGAGAAGGGAAGGAACAGAGCCAAAGGGGTTGGAGTTTCTGCATGACATTTTAATAGCAGTTTCTGGTGTTCTTACAGCTTTATGTAATACTTTGAAGAAAAAGAGGAAGAAGAAGCTAGAAAGTTCACTCTACTAAGATATTTAGGGTAATCTTGTGGTTGTTTTTTTGTTGGGCTTTTTTTAAAGGTATGGTTTGAGTTATTAAAATAATTAAGCCTTTGGTTTTCCTTATTAAAATCAGAGTGTTTTTTCTGGAATAGGTCTAGGGAGATACTTGGAGTGCACTGCAAAAATTCTGTGTAACGGGAAGATTTGGCAGCAGCACAAACTGGGTGTGTGAAAACCCCCACTGCAGAAAAGCCTCAAAAAGGGCCTTTTACACAATAGCTGTTTTCTGTTCTGACCAGGAATAAGATCAAATTTGAGGAAACATTTGAAGGACGCCCCACAACTTGATCTAGGGATCTCCTTAGGTGCAGGTGTGAGACCCTTGTTGTGCTGGGGAATATCTCAGAGCTTTTTGGGGGCCTGAGAACTCTGCCAGCTTCCTGTTCTTTTTTCCTCTGGCCCACCTATGAATGCTGTACATTGAATATTGAAATTTTTGCATACAACCGAACATGAATCCCATCCAGAATCCAATGATACCTTCAGGACACTTAAAACTTGTGCTGCTGCCAGGGTTGATCTACATCTCTACCAGCACAGCCCACTTCACCCATACTTATCTTCACTGAGAGCAACCACGTAAGTGATCGCTGTGTTTCCATTTATGGCTTCTGCACTGGGGAAACTTATCTTCTTTTTCTGCAAATAGGATTTTCAAACTTGCACTGAAGCAGCAGAAAATATTAACTCTTGAGCTGGCAAAGGCAGCAGGATTAATTAGTTCATGCCTCAAAGAGCTCGCTGCAAAGGTGAAAATTGCAGTGTAAGTGAAACATATGATTATTGCTAATTAAAATGCAAATGTTAGATTTGACAGCTAGTTTCTGAAGGAGGGCTGCTGGCAGTGGTAATGTGCATGAGCCTGGCTGTTCCTGAGAAGGTGCAGAGCTTGGCCAGAAGGATTGGCATGGGTTTGAGCAGCTTCCGGGATTCAGTCTCTATAGGGATGGCGTTTTCCCTCCCAGTCCCAAAGTGTGGCTCAGAGGTCCCGTCTCCTGCTGGTGAGTGTAGACCACAAATGGTAGGTGGAGGAGCCCAAATAAGATCTGTGAGCAGGAGTTCAAGGGCTGTTTGGGGAATTGGGAGAGACTGGGAGAGCTTTGGTTTTTTGGCGGCCAGATGATGGAGAATCAGATCAGCAAGAGGCAAGGGGTAGAGAGCTTGTTTCTTCAGTGTTTGTCAGCTTTGGCAGTCTGTTCCTGAAGCAGGGTGGGTTTGGTTAGCAGGAGCTCTGTGTGGTGCAGGATGGAGGAAAAGCAGTGCCACATCTCACCAGTGCCAAGTCATGGCTTTCTGCTGGACTCCAGCTGCCTCTGGAGTCTGGGAATGGGTTTTGATGGGCTTTGCAATGATACTAGTAGAGGGGGTTTGCTGCTTGTGTGCTTTTTAAGGAATAATCATTACCTGCATGTTCTCACCCACTCCTTGAGCATCAGCCATGAGCTTGGTGTGAGTGACCCAGCTCCCACAGGAGGTCTGCAGAGAGGGTCCATTTTAGCATGAAACTGCTTTATTGCAGGACACAAAGCCACCAGAAACGCCTGGGATTGTTTCTGGGGGGGTCGTATTTTCATTCTGGAGATTTCAATCCCCCTCAGTAAGGTACCAGTAAAAAGTTATTAATCTATGGCAATTGGTCAGAAATTTGGGGAAACACTGAGCTTGGCTGTGCTGATGAGTTTGAGCGTGAGTGTATTCGGGCCATACTCAGTCTGAACCGTTTGCATCTTCAGCAGACGTTTCAACAGCTTTTAGTGTAGCAATTTTATTTTAAAAACAAATTCGTTTTCAAAATTAGTATCAGTGCTTGATAAAGGTAAGGAAGGTAAACAGGGTGAAAGCCCCAGGCCAAGAATTAGAGCCAGGAGACCAGCTGGTTTATGAAGATCACCTGTGATTGTGATCTAATTGGTTTGTGCTGTATTCAGTGGCTTTTCTTGATGGACTTTGATGAATTTGGTGATACCAATATTCTCGTTTCCCACAACAGTTTTGTTGTGGCCAGCTGCATTTCCGGAATTTGAAGCATCTTGGGTTGTCTGCAGAAGACCAAATCTAAAAGATGGGTCTACTGAATACAGGTGAACAGTTTTTATTTTCAGTGTGTCTTTCGAAGCAAAGGGTGCATGTGCTGACCTGGTCCAGCTGTAGCATTTGGCACAGAAATTTTGTATGTGTGTGTGAACAAGATGTTCAGTGTGTAGGACACTATTAATCCTTCAAACATCAGGCAGTGAAGGTGCATTTCTTCCGGCCACCTTTTCAGCTGGGCACATTTCCCATGTCAAAGGAGCACATTTCCCATGTCAAAGGAGGTATTTTTTGCTTCTCAGGATGCCTACAAGATTGGGTCTTCCCCAGGGCTTCCTAAAGTGCCTTGCCTGACATCCACCACTTTTTTTTCCCCCTTCTTGCCAAGTGAACAACTCCTTTTGTGCCATTTGGTATATCTCAGCCATTGGAAGATTTGGGTCAGGGTGTGGTAAGAAGGGAAGAAGGTGCTTTAATTATCAGTGGGAATAACCACAACCTTCCCAATTTCATTTATATACTACTTGAAAATCAGATAATCACCTCTTTTGAAGTCAATACCGCAATGTATTTGAACTTGCTTGAAACTTACTAGGTTGTAGGGTGGAGAATGTCCAGCTGGACAATGCAGAAACCAGCGTGGGGTGTTTTGTTTCCTGTTCCTTGTGTTGGGTGAATACTTCCATGTTTCATGTGCATCAGGGTCCATGTTGGACCACTGGGTCGCATCACCTTAGGTAGTTCAGGTTCTGCTGTGAAGTTGTCTTCCTCTGCCTCATCCAAGTCAGGTGGCAGTGGTGGAGCTGGGACCTGGTCTGTGCCCTGAAATAAGTGGCCTGGACTTGGCTGTTGTGTTCAAAAGCAGTTTGGGCGGTGGATCCTTTTGGTTTTGAAAGCCAAGGTGGCTCTGCCCTTGCCTTAGCCCGTGGCAGCGTCTGCAGAACCTCATGTAGCCCCATGAGAAGGTCTGAGACATAAGAAACCCTCTTGAAGTTGTCAGGTCTCACACCAGTCCTAAAACATTTGTATTTCCCAGATTTTTCAGAGTACTTGGGAGAGTTGAATATTCTGCACATTATGATATCATGGGGTTTTACTCATTTTAGGTCACTTCAAAAGCCTTTCTCAAGCCTCTGAGCAAAGCTTTTGGAGCAATTGACCTTGACAATATCCCCCTTCCTCCCCAAGAACCTTGTGGGGAGTTTGGGTAGAGCTGGTCAGGTGAGTTATTCTGGTTTTCAGATGAGTCATTATGCCTTGAGGGCTGAACAAGAAACCTGCAGCTTGCTTGACAGCGTAACAAGTGAGAGAATAAAGGAGAACATCAGGCACAGCTCCTTAAGAGACAAAAAATAATTATTTGTGTAATGTGTCTCCTGGTGAACTACAAGAGTCCTCAGCCGTGTGAGTAACTGGACTCCAATAGTGGGCTGAGCAGCAGGAAAAGTGACTGAGAAGTTTATTTGGGCCTGGGAGGGGATTTAAGGGAATGGAATGGAATGGAATGGAATGGAATGGAATGGAATGGAATGGACCCTGAGATTAGCTCAGTTGATCAGAGCATGGTGCTGAAAACACCAAGGTCATGGGTTTGATCTCTGTGTGGGCCATTCACTTAAGAGTTGGACTTGATTGTCCTTGTGGGTCCCTTCCAACTCAGACTATTCTGTGATTCTGTAAAACAATGGAATGGAATGGAATGGAATGGAATGGAATGGAATGGAATGGAATGGAATGGAATGGAATGGAATGGAATGGAATGGAATGGAATGGAATGGAATGGAATATTTCAGTTGGAAAGTACCAACCATCATCCAGTCCTACTGCCTGCTCGACTCGAGGGCTGACCAAAAGTCAAAGTGTGTTATTGAGGACATTGTCCAAATACCCTTCAGCAGCTTTAGAGGATGTGGGGTTGATGAATGTGCATAATTAATCTTCATGAAGATAGAGAAGGTAAGTATTATTTTTCCCCATGCATACACTAGAACACCAGGGCCAAATCTCACCTTCATCAGAGCCTCCCACAGTGTCACCCCTTTGCAATGTGTAAATGGAACATGTTAAAGGACTCAGAGGAAGCCCCACAATCAGGATGCTGGTCAAGGGCATGGTTTTGTAGGTGCAGGCACTAGCGGCCTGGGAGCTGGAGATCTCCTGTTCCTCCAGGTCGGTGGTTTTGGAGTGTGTGCGACGGAGTTGCCCTCAACTAAAGCAACCTGTTTGTTGTTTCCAGGAAGAGTGGGATCACAGCAGCAGTGGGAGCACAGGATCCCGGCCGGGGTCGGGCTCCAGGCAGGGCTCTGGATCCAGGTCTGGCGGCCACAGGAGAAGCAGCCAGTTCAGGCAATCAGCCAAGGTATACCTGGTAGCGACGTGCTGAAGTCGTGTCCTGTGCTTGCTGCTTCTTGGAGGCATCCCCCTCACGACGCGTTTGTGGTGTGTGTCACACGCAGGTGTGGGTGCATGCCACCTGTGAAGGGCGCTTCAAAGACCTGTTTAATTCACTCAGGCTGTGTGTGTGAGGTGTGCTGAGTGCCTTAGCGTTGGGAAAGAAGTCCACAGTCAGCCAGTTAAGTGCAAAGGAGCTCAGGGGGGGTTTTCTGCCTTGGAAGTCTTGGAGAATTTCAGTTTTGGGAAATCAAGAGATGTCTGTAATTATTTGCTGGCAGGTCTTCAGTAGAAGTTGAAAGATGAGTAGACAGCACGTAGATGGTGTAAAATGGTGACCCTGTGTCCAGCTGCTTTCTGTGTGAGCTATCTGCAGGGCTAGATGGGGAGTTACCTTCATTCCCTGCAAAAGACTGTAAGAATTCACTTTTTACGGTTTTAGATTCATCCTTGAACTCAGACTAGGGACCATTCCTGTTAGTTTCAGTTAGTTTCTCTTGGAGTCTTTCTCCTGTATGCACATGTGAGCACCAGTTGTGCCAGAAGTGGATGGCAGACTCTGAGGTTTGGAACCAGTGTTCAAAGTCCTGGTCCATTCATCCATTTCATCCTCCTGAAGATCATGAAGAAATACCTTTTCCTCCATGCTGTAGTGAGAGAGAGCCCACAGAACCAGGTTGTATCTGGAAAGTGATGGTCCTTTCCAGTGGGAATGAGACTCAACATATCCTTTCCTCTTTGAGTGGGGATAATACTGTCTTCCTCAAAATTTCTATATTTTTTTCTGCATTTTTCATGCAAAAACTTGTGGTTTTCAACATTGGAGCCTTTTCTGACAGTTCAATACCTATCTCATCTTCCTTTATTTTCTACTAAAGTGCAGCCAGGGGTTTTAGGCAGGAGAAGGAGGAAAAGTGGGGGAAGCTCCTCAAGCTCAGAGCTGTTAAAATGCTTAAGTAATACATGGCACAGGATAATGCTTGAATTTATAGCAGGGATCCAGGTGGCCACTTGGTGTTGTTCTGTGTGCAGTGATGATTTAACCTGGTTTCAGTTGTGCAACAAAGGGCACGATTTCGTATTTGTTTTCTGGAGGATGGCAGCGAGGAGCGGGGAGAGGTGGGACGCTGAGCTGGGCTTTGGAAAGCTGCTGCATGCATGCAAATGCTGACTTTGTGGGGAATTCGCTGAAGCTGCATGCATAGTAAACAGCCAGAGTCCACGTGGGCCTGTCCCTGTTTGTGTGGGCAGCTCCAGGGGCTGGGCAGCAGTGGATGGAGATCATTTGTGCTCACAGGGGCAGGAGGACAGGGGTTGTGGACGTGCATTTAAACCACACTGTTTGCAGGATCTGTTTTACTGGATGTCTCATTTCTCAGAGTACTGGTGTTACTCTCGAAAGCGTCTCTCTCAATTATCATTCCAAGTGAATTAATTAATTTTCAGCAGTACTAACTCCTTCTCAATGAAAAAGATTATCTAAAGCTGAGGATTGGGTCACTGGGAGCTTCATGTTAAACTTGCTGATGGTGATAATTGCAGTCCTGGGAGGACTGACAGCAAGTCACTGCTTTTCTTAAATACATGCAGTTTTTAATCTTTTTTTTTTTGTACCTGGATTTGAGAATTGGCTTTTTGAAGTCTTATTAAGTCTCAGCACTGTGCTGTGAGCGTTTCAGGCTGCAAGGCCTGTCCTGTGAGCTGACACAGGGACTGGTTCTGAAGACAGGTCAGAGGAGAGCAAAAGGGTGTCTTGAAATGGCCACGGTGACTCACGACTTAATGACAAGGTGTGTTATCACTGGGCCCTGGTGCCGTCTTTGTGGAATCTGGCTGATGCCTGGAGCGTCTCCAAGAGGTTATGGGCACATCTCCCAGGAGGACCAGGTTTGGGTGAGAACATCCACCTGCTGCCTTGGGTCTGCCTGACCTCCTTGCCACCTGAAATGAATTTGTCTGCAGGAAGAGGTTTCTCCTCGTTGCATGGCAGCTGCGATAACCTGCACATGTGTACTTCCATTAAACTGCATTTGGATGCTTGTAAGGATTTGGAAAACTAATTCCTATCCTTGGTGGGAGAAAATCGTGCTTACATTTGCCTAAAATAAAAATCGTCTTTTGTAACTTATCGCGGGAGTTATTATGTATTTCTGGCAGTTTGTTTCTGAGCAGAGGCCTGTCAACTTGCAGATCCCCAGGGGTTAAGATCATAATCCACAAACCCTTGGAGGAGACTAAAAAGGGAGCAGTGTGTCTGCATTTGGAGTTTCTGGTGTCTAAATTTGTTGTGCTGGAAATGACTGCAAAGTGTAACCATCTGTTCACTGAGGACATGTGTCCCTGACATTGGTTGGGGAAGTGTTGCTCACTTTGTGAGCAGATTGAGCTCTGGGACTTCATTAAGAAATGGTCACATTTTTAATGAGTTTCTAATGTCTTGGTTAATATTAATAATCTTGAAAATTACAGAAGTTATACGACGGGGAATAGACGGAATCCACTTTCTCTAGCGTGTGTTTAGCCAGAGTGGGACCGTTTGGACTGAGATGCTTAAAAAATCTGAGTATGTGCAACGTTATGAGTAATCTGAATAAGAAATGTTGCGGGGAAAATTAGTTAATATGGGACTCCCTATGTGCAATGCCTTCAATGCATCCATACTGAGTCAAGTCTGATTTCTTGAACGGTCTTGAATGGCAAAATCCAACCTGCTTTAATTCATCTGTCGAGGGTGGAGAGGGCAGCCCTCTTTGTGCAGGGAGGACATGTGAGGGCTGATGACTGTGAAGGGACTTTGGATAACATATGTGTGGTCTTTGCTTCAGATGCTTATGCTTTGGGTTGTCCATTTTGACAAAAGCAGCTGCACAGGAAGATTCAAGGTGTTTCAAAGTTGGCCGGAGGTTTCTTATAGTGGCAGTGGGGAAAAGCCGTGGGTGCTGGTGCCAGCAGCTGGACATGAGCCCAGGGGTGCCCAGGTGGGACCAGGTGGGCAATGGTCCCTGGGCTGTCCCAGCCATGGTGTGACACAGCCCCAGGGCAGGGCCTGTCCCCTGTGCCGGCACTGCTGAGGCACCTCCAGTGCTGGGGACAGCTCTGGGCCCCTCAGGACAAGAGAGACACCGAGGGGCTGGAGCGTGTCCAGGGCAGGGAAGGGAGCTGGGGAAGGGGCTGGAGCCCCAGGAGAGGCTGAGGGAGCTGGGGAAGGGGCTGGAGCCCCAGGAGAGGCTGAGGGAGCTGGGGAAGGGGCTGGAGCTCCAGGAGAGGCTGAGGGAGCTGGGAAAGGGGCTGAGCCTGGAGAAAAAGAGGCTCAGGGGGAACCTTGTGGCTCTGCACAACTCCTGACAGGAGGGGACAGCCATGGGGGTCAGGCTGTGCTCCCAGGGAACACGGACAGGAGGAGAGGGAACAGCCTCAAGTAGTGCCAGGGCAGGTTCAGATTGGACATCAGGAGGAATTTTGTCACAGAAAGGTTTGTTAAGGATTGGAACCGGCTGCCCAGGGCATTGGTGGAGTCCCCATCCCTGGAAGTGTTCAAGGAATGCCTGGATGTGGCACTCAGTGCTCTGGGCTTGGTGATAAAGGGGGATCAGGCACAGACTGGAGTCAATCTTGGAGGTCTTTCCCAACCTAAATGATTCTGTAATTTTGTGAATCTCAGCCTGCCCCCTGTGCCTTGGTGGATCATGGACATGGGGCAGAAGGACAGGTCTGGAGCCAGAGCCGAGCTTGTGCATTGTCTGCTCCATGTTGTGCACAGCTCTGTGTCCCCAAGGCTGAAACTGTCATTCCTTGCCTTCACGCTGCACTTTTGTAGCAGGTGAGGGGTCTCTGCATTGCATGGATTCACACAGGAGCACAGGATCCCTTGTGCAGAGCCAACACTCCTCCATGGCTGGTGGGAGAGGCTGTGCCAAGATAGCTCCATGTGCCCCCGGCAAGTAACCACCTTTCCATCTCTCCTAGAATGGCAACAAGGAGAGCAACCTTGACATGCTGGGCACAGACATCTGGGCTGCCAACACCTTTGACTCCTTCAGGTAAGCTGGTTTTAAAATACTTGGAGAGACAGATGGACTGTGCCTTGTCTTAGCCCTTGCCTGTGTCCATCCTGCTGGTACCCAGGCACCAGAGAGCACCCCTGTAGTACTGACATCACTGCTTCTCCTCCTCCCCATCCCCATTTAGCCTGTGGCACCAAGCACAATGTATTTAAAGCATCCTGTGTGCTTTGGAGAGGCCACTGAGTGGGTTTGCTGTCCAAACACCTGAAACACCAGTACGAGTACAATTACTTGTAGCCAAGCCAGGCAAGGCTTGAGTCAGCTCCGAGCTGCTGCTCTGGGATTTTACTCTACCATTAGCTGGAGGCACCATCATGGATTGGCTTCTTAGCTGCTGGGAAGAACTCTTCAGCTGCTGTCTCAGGGTGGGGAAAGCAGTGAAATATCCTTTCTGTCCAGTTTTATGCATAATCTGCAGGTGTTGAGTCAGTGGAGGAGACAGGTTGTGCAGGACCAGAGAGAACATCATTTCATGGACCTGTTGCAATACCCTCTTGATACAGCAGGGTGTCTTCTGTATCAAAATTAGAGGCTTAGATCAAGCTGCAAGAGCTCAGCGTACCTAGAAAACAAGAAAAAAACAAAAAGAGATGTGTCAGTGTGAAGGTTGGAGGCTCACTTCCATGTGCTCTGCAGCAGGGAGTGGGGAGTGGTGCTCCCAGAAATGCCAGATTTCCTTGTCTGCAGGCTCCGATGTGCCCTCTGCTCTTCAGCTCGGTGTTTAATTAGCAGTGGACTTCCTTTCTCTGTTTTCCCTGTTTTTCTCTCCTAGTGGTGCAACGTGGGACTTGCAGCCTGAAAAACTAGATTTCAGCCAGTTTCACAGAAAGCTGCGAAACACCTCCAAACACCCATTGCCTCACATAGACAGAGAAGGGTGAGTGCTGTCTCTGCAATACTGTGCTCTCCACGAAGGTCTCTAACTTCTCCCTTGCTCTAGGAACTCTGGCTTGGTGGCACACCTCACGCAGAGGACGTGGGAAGAAGCACTGGACTATTTACAGAGTTGGAGAATGCTGTGATCAGTCTGTCTGGCTCCTCTGTCATCCAGTTCCGGGCGGGAGCGGAGTTCTCTGTGTTTTTTGCATTGCCTGATAGAGCTCAGTGTTTAAATAACTCTGGATCCGAGTCTCCTAGATCCCAGTGTTATAAATTTAAACATCTCTGGATAGTGGAGAAAAGATCCTGGCTTAGTAGTGACCTGGTTACAGCTCTGTGAATGACAGGGCTTCCACTGTTCTTCCCAGCAAGAGTTCAGGGAAGGAGAGAGCATGAATGTGTTTCATAAAACTGTGAAAACATTCAACAGCTTCTTTTGGTTGTGACAGCCTCCACAGGCTTCCCTGGTATTTCTGGACTCTTTACTGGTTTGTGGTTGGTCAAACCAAATAAATGTGTGCTGGCAGCAAGAGGCTTACCGGTGTTGCTTAGATGGATATCCCCATTTCCCTGCAGATGGAGAAACAATCACTCCCTGACAGGAGGGTGCAGCCAGGTGGGGGTCAGGCTCTTCTCCCCTGTAACAAATGACAGGATAAGAGGTAAAGACCTCATGTTGCGTCAGGGGAGGTTTAGGATATTGATTGGATATCAATATCCTAATACTGGATATTAGGAACAGGTTATTCACAGAAAGTGCTGTCCAGCCCTGGCGCAGCTACCCAGGGTAGGGGTAGAATTCCTGTCCCTGCAGAGATTTAAAAAACTGCGTGGATGTGTCCATGTCTTGGGGACGTAGGTTAGTAGTGGCCCTGGCTAAGGGAATGTTTGGACTTGGTGATCTTAGAGGTCTTTTCCAGCCATAACCATTCCATGACTCTATAGATCGGGTTTTCCTCTATGCTATCACTCAGAGCATAGAGGAAGGAAAAAATTGAAACAGATCTAAAAGATGGGGTTGCAGCTGATGTTCCATCACTGCCATGTTGTTTGCAGGGATGGGAATCTTGGAGACGTTTTTCTGCTGATAATTTGGTTTTGGCAAAGTACTGGCAGTGCCATATACCTGGTCTGCATGTCTTGTTTAGAAGTTTAGAATTGTTATTAGAACAGTTGATTGGAAACAATTAGAAACATCCAGCTAGGCCAGAATCCCACGCCAGCCCAGGCTCAGCATCTGCAGTAGGCTCCTGTACCATACAGGGACAGGAAGACTCAGACAACCTTTTTTTTTTCTGCTCTGTAAGTAAGGTATACTGCAGGTTTATAAAGGTCAATTTTCAGGACATTTGGAACAATGTAATGCTAAATTTCTAAGTCGCTAAATCTCTTAATGTAATTCAATCCCATTTTTTAGATGAGTTTGAAAACTGAGACAAAGGGGGCCTCTGAAAAATAAGTTATAACGTGCTTCCTCTGTAAAAGAAGATATAATATGCTCCATGGTTGATGGCATTTGCCAGGTGATCCTGTCAGTGGCACCTGCTATGTGCAGGGAGGATGGAGCAGGGTTGGTGTTGTGGTTTTCCTCTGGTTCCTGCTGTATTGTGAATGCCCACACTGCAGACAAGTAAAGGAGGCAGTGTGGAGGTGAGATATTTTATCACTCCTAAATATTACAGCTAAAGTAGTAAAAGTAGAGTAAGAATTAGTGTATCTGTAGAAAAGTTAAGCAGGCACTGTCAGCACAAAAGAGTGCATGTCCCAAAGTGCATCCCATGTAAGTAACCTGGCTAGAACAGAGGAAGCGCAAAGAAAGACAAAATTGTTCTTATTTTTTAACTTCTAAAGCTGACTGTGTTGTGCATTCATGAGCTCTCTGTGGTGAATCTGTGCCGAGGTTCAGCTTGCTGAGTCTCCATGAATCTCCACCTGCTAGCTAGGCATTTTCCCCTCTTGCTTGAATGGGAAGCTTTTTTTAACTATCTAGCTGCGCAGTGAAAAAAAAAATCAGGCGGGGGGGGAAAAAAGGAGTATGCTGTTCAGTGTGTGTTTTCAACACTAAAAGAACCATTTTATTCCTCTAGTCTGATCAGTCACCCAAGGCTGGCCATGAAGTCACATCCAGTTGTGTGACCTGAAGTGACTTTTGCTTGGGTGAAGAGTTTTCCTCCAGGAAGACATCTGCTTTTATTGGAGGATGCTGTTTGGTGGCATGCTGAATAATCAAAACTGGAGCAGTTAAGAAAACGCGGGGAACTGTACTGTGTTTCTGACCTGAATTCATCTGGCTTTAATTTCCAGTGCTAGCTCTTGCTCTGCTTGTACTCTCCCAGATCAAACATCCTTTTGTAGCTGGTATTTTCTCTTCATTCCAGGTATCTCCCAAGCACACGTATCACTTGAGTTTTTCAGGTACTCTAAGGAAAGGTACTTTTTGAAACACGACTGCTGGCACTGCCTGTGGTCCTGTAGCTGGGGCTCAGCTGTGCTGTCTCTAGAGGAAAGCTGCCTTCATCCCCCTAATCCCTGCCTCCTCCTTGTCCCCTGCCTTTTTGCTACAGTTCAGCATCAGAAATTCAGCCTGGGATGGTTCCCACCCTTTCCAGGTGACCTTTTCCTACAGTACATTTATGTTCTGCACCTGCAGCTGGCATTATTTGTCCCCAGATATTGGACATGATTTTTTTCTCATCTATATAAATACATATGTATAAATAATTTTTTCAGGTGTGTATGTTTTAGTAGGTGTATGCACACTATATTTTTACCTTGGTAAGTCAAAGTCAGTATTTTGTCTATGATGGAAAGTCAGTTGTTGAACACCTCTGATTTCCAGTAAATACAGAATCACAGGACCCCCCTGCCATGGGCAGAGCACCTTTTACTAAACTAGGGTGCTCAAGTTGATTAAGGTTAATTAAATTGCTTCCCTTCAGCTTGCTGGTTTTTGAGCCTGGTACTTTAGCACACGCCATTTTTCTCAAATTTTTCCTCCCATTTTCTCTAATTCCAAGATCTGTTTTTCTCTGACTTCTAGGCACTGATTACCTGGGTCTGCTGCTACCAAAGTCTCTACTGTACCTTACTTAACAATATCTTACTTCTAATTTGAGAAAAAAATATTTTATCATTCTTGCATAATAAGAAAGATCATTTTTGTTGTTTATGAACGTAGAAGGATGATATTTATTGACCATTCTTTTCTTTTTCTGTATCATCACAAACTCTGCATCCAACCAGTAATTATCTTTGGATTGTTTTTTTCCTTTCTTGTTCCAAGAAACTCCTTCATCTGCCAGTTCTATGTATGATGTGTGAGTGCTTGCCTTCTCATCCCAATTTCTTTGTCTTTCAAATTGTCTGTTTATATTTCTATCTATTGCTGCTTCCTGTCTGAGATGTGTGTTTACCCTGATTTTCCACCTTTCTCAGCAGGGGAGCTGGAGCTCCCCAGGAGACCAGCAAATGAGCAATGCTTCAAAGGAAACGCTTTTCATTATTGTTCTTGTGCTCTCATTTCTGCTGTCCAGGTGGGCTGTGCTTTCAATTTTACTTGGTCTAGAAATCCAGTAACCCTTGGGCTAAGGACTGCCTTTTGGTTTTCTCACTGCTGCTACTACCAAAAGTGTTTGCGAGCTCTGGCAGATGGTGCAGGTGGAGAGGACTGAGCAAAGCATTTAATTTTGTATTAACAGCTTTACGCCTGTGTGGGAGTGTTTTGGAGGCATAGCACACTTGCTCCAGAGAGAGCCTCTTTGTTTCCATGAGAGGCCTTTGCAGTAACAACTGATATTCCCCTTGTGCCGTCATAGAAAATTAACTGTGTCTCCAGCGAGTTTTCACATGCTTTTGTTTTGTTTTCCTCTTGCCACAGGCTCGGAAAGGGGAAATACGAGGATGGCGACAGCATCAACTTGAACGACATAGAGAAAGTCCTTCCAGTGTGGCAGGTAGGTGATGAGGACATCTGCCCCTGCCACGGTGGGGACCAGCAGCAGCACCTTCCCTGCCTTGTGTTCCCTTGGGAAACCCTCCTCAGGAGTGGGAAAGCTGCTGGGCTGTGGTCCTTTGGGGGCTGGGATGGAGATTTGTGCCTGTGGTTTCAGGTGTTAGTGCCGGGCAAGGGCACTTACCGCTCAGACTTTGCTGGGAGGTGATACACTGAGGGCAGTATATACCATATATGTATATATGCGGGTGTACACAGGGTTCATATGTTGAAGAAAAGGAGATTCTGAAAAGCATCAACCCCTCCTGAAGCTCCAAAATAAATTGCTGTCAGGAAGCCAGCAGTGCCTGTGTGCTGACCCAGGTATTGCCCCTTTGGGGCAGTGCCCACGTTTATATGCACTGCTAATCGACATGTGTGTTTTCTCCAGCCTGCTCTTTCCAATGATCTCTCTTTACAGTTTTGTTGGTTCTGGCTAAGCAACCTCTGATGTGTGGATTTTGGGGAATAGCAGGATGAGACCCCTCAGTTCTGAAGTCAGGTTGAATAAGTCAATTTATCGGCATCATATAGTTTTCTATTTTACAGAGCCCTAGCCCTCGAAGGAGCTGAGTTTCCTGAGCTAGTCAAGTTTCTGAGGATGCTTGGTGCTTTGCCTCCAGAGGCAGGGATGGAAACGTCTCATGTGCTGTGTTAGTGTTACCCTTTCCAGTGCTGAGCCAAGAGCTCGCCGGCTTCATGCTCACGCATCATGTGAGGAAAAGCTTTGCTCATCCTGCAGACCATGTGACAATCTGCCTTACTGTTTCTTTTGGGTGAGCTATTTGGCACTGGATCCATGAAGGAGTGGAGAAGGGCAGCTGACTTTGGCAGGGAGGAGCACTGCCTGCAGCTGCTTCCTGCTCAGTCTCTTCCATGTTTGGTATGTCTGGACTTTAGGTCACAGGGAAAAAAACATCAGGCTCAGCTGATAGAAACCCCATTAATTCTGCAAAATAAGGTTAGTTTCCCTGGGGAATAATTGGAAATGAAGAATCAAACCATCTTTGGTGCGAGGAGACTATTACCTTCAAGAGGATTTTAATCAACAGCTGTTAAATAAGCCAGGTCCTCCCGGCCTGGTTATCATTTCATCATATTCCAAGACTGCACTGAATACAATGAATTAATTCCAATATATACATTAATATCTGCCTTAATTGTTGGTGTGACATCTCTAAGTTGGAAGACCTAGTGGGAATGCTGGATTTGGTGTTTTGTTTGTGCCTCGGGGCAGACCCGTGCAGTGCTGCATTAATTTGCAGACGTGCTTACCTTGGCATGTACAGCCAGTCATACGTGTCTGTGGGAGCTAGGACCCAGGTGGCTCTGGGTGAGGTTTTATCTTGTTCAACATGGACAAGTGAAATACTTGCAGACAGCTGGTGTAATCCTGACATATCATTGTTAACGGGATTTGAATGCAGCCGTGCAATGCTGACAGTGATTTTACTGCTCTTTATCCCTTTATTTAAATGGCTCTGTGGAGCAGTGGGGAGAGGGGGGGAAATATGGAAGGATATTCCCTCGTGTGAGCCTGGGAAAGGATAATCCCTTACCCCACGGGGTTGTCCCACTCTGTTACGTTCGTGTTGCATCCTGAAGAAGAGGCTTTTCAGGTCGGTGATGTATAAACTCCTGTCTGTGTTTGAGAGCTCATGGGTTGCTTACGGCAAGCATGCACAGACGGAGGGGCCAATCTGAGCATCCTCTAGCCCCACTGGGGTGGTCTGGGCACCCTCCAGTCTGACTGAACCAGTCCAAGCATCCTCCAGCACGACAGGGGTGGTGCAAACATCCTGCAGCGCGACTCGGATGGAAATGTTTCGCTGCTGGGCGTGCTTCAGCAGCCATGGGAAGGTTAAAAGCACCACATTAGAGAGAGGTAGGGAGTCTTGCTTGCAGGCTCCTTGGAGATTAGTGTGCCTATGGTGTTAAGGTGTGATAGACATAGGACATGAATCTAGAACTAATCTCCAGTGTACATCCAGGTCTGTGTGGGTATCTACAGACCGATGCAGAGATGTCCCTAATTAAGCAGAATATTCTGGTTGTCTGGGTATGAGCAGACTGTTCTGGAAATCTCAGTGTTAATATCCCTATACATGAGTTTTTCTGCTGGAATCTATCAATAGTATTTTAACAAAATATTGCAAGGAAAGCCTATGACTATTTGGCAATTAAGAGGTGGAAAAATAAACAAAACAAAATAAGCCCGAGCAACCTTTCCCCAGATCCTCTTCCTTTGTTTGGAATTCCTGCATCCCAGTCCTTGGGGATGCTCTCATAGCACGGTGTGCTCTGCCATCTCGTGGACATGCACAGGCTTCACAACTCCTCCACCACAACTCGTAATTTAAAGCTTTCTCTTGTCCCATCCTTTCAAAATCCATCTGAGGTGCTTTTTTTTAATTTAAAAAACCAGGTTTTTATTTTTGAAAGCATCCTGGCAGGGAGCCATGAGGTCATTGCCTTGGCTCAGCTCATGAGCCACAACCTTTTCATCTCTCCTTACTCATAAGACTCTGCAGTAGGATTTGGGCACTAATTCACCAAAGTGCTGCCAAAAATTACTCTTTTGAAGGTAAGTGCTCTCCATTCATAAGATCTGCTTTTTACTGCACACCAGGGAGCATCTGCTGCAGAGGGAGGCGCAGCTCAGGTGCAGAAAGAGTCTTTATCATCCTCTCCATTTTCACATCAGCTGTTTTGTTGAAGGAGACCACATAACCACATTGGCGGAATGAAGATGTCACGGGGAGGGCTGAGTCAGTGCCTCTTGCTTTTGCTCCCTTTGGCAAAGGCTTGGGAAGTCTTTCAGGCTTGGACGTGTCGCATCCAAGTACTCTGGTCCCGGATTTAGTCTGCAGAGTCCTTGGCAAGTGAGCCCTTGGCAAAATCTACATTTACCAGAGAAAATAACCCAAGAGGTCATGTTCTGCAAGGTCACAGGATCATGGAGTGGCTTGGGTTGGGAGGGACCTTAAGGCTCATCCCCTTCCAACCCCCCTTCCATGGAAAGGGACACCTTCCACTATCCCAGGCTGTTCCAAGCCCTGTCCAACCTGGCCTTGGACACTGCCAGGGATCCAGGGGCAGCCACAGCTGCTCTGGGCAGGATCCACCCTGCTCTTTCCTGTGGAGCTGCTGTGATTCACAAAGAACACAGGGGGCTGCATGTCACAGGGGTGTGCTGTGAATACTGCTAGACACAAGCAGAGAGTTTCAGGATGTGTCCCAAGTGGTTTCTGGACTTGTGTATTGTAGAGTTTGGCTTTCGGTTTGCTGGACTCATGCCTTTGGGATGGGCTTGCCCTCCATCAGATGCTGGGAATGTGCCTTCACTGCCCAGCTGCTCTTTGTCTTGTGTTTTTAGGGGCTAGAAATGTGGCACTTCTGAAAGGCATATAGGGCTTTATTGTTGTAAGGAGATAAACTTGGAAGATAGCACTGATATAATTTGGTTTGGCATCTTACTGCCTTCAGCTCATCTCCTTCCGTTTCCTTGCTGATTCTTGACCCTTTTTGTCATATGCTTGCAGTTACAATAAACTGCTTGTTTCTCTTCTGGCTGCGGCCGCCATCCAGCTTCCTTGTTGGAAGAGAAACAAGGGAGAAGCTCCTTAGGAGAAAGGCGGTTGCACACATTCCTCTTAGCACCACTGTGTTCCTGATTTTGTCCAAATGGGATTAGAAGCACCAGGATTCCTGATCCGGTTTGTAGTTCAGCCTGTATGTGCTTAGGCAAATAGAGTCATTATTTAAACTCTTTTACTTTTTACACATGCCCGTGTTTGAAAGCAGAAGCAAGCAAGCTGCAGATTATTTTTTCAGCCTTGATGCTACACTGCTTTTCTTCTGGTGCTGGAGAACCACCTGAATTGAGGCACCCACAGGCAGCCTTGCCCATTTTCCTTGGGACCCCTCCTCACTGACAAGAATTTTCAAGTCAGACCTTATCAGACCTCACAGTTTAGCGTGGAGGTGATGTGAGTAAAGGTGGGACCTGTGCATGGGATGGTCATTTGGGATTCCTGCCTCAGGTTGAGGCATGGACACACTGGGACATGGTTTGTTGCACCTCCGTGTAGAGATCTAGGAGGGGCTGGATGGCTCCCATCTGAGAAGACCCATGTCCTTTCCCTGTCAGCTCTGTAGGGTGCAGAGATGGACCAGTTCACATGTGGATTTGGTCAGATATGGAAGGTTCCTGAAGAGAGATGAGCCAACCCAGTTATCGAGGATAGATCATGGGCGAGCAACCCCTCTGCTGTCACTCTGCAGGAAAGGAGGGGAGATCAGTGTCCAGCGCTGGTGTGAGGGCTTGTTCCCGGACCCTGCAGATGCCTGATCCTTGCAGGGAGGTGGTAGCAGGAGAACAGGTCTCTGTGGAGCTCACAGACAGCTCTTTGGTGGTGTGGTGTTATTACTATCACCGTACAGTGTTGTCACCTCACCACCTCCTCTCTTGCCTGCTCTTTCTGCGCTGCAAGGCTGGGCAGTTCTCATTTCATCCAGCACATTAGGCAGTCCTCCTCTTTCACAGCCTCGGCCATAGCAGTGCAGCCCTCTCCTAGCAGGCTCTTCTGTGCTGCTGGATCTGGGATGGGCTGATCCCTCTGCCTGGCATCCCCTCCCACTGGGAGTGGCCTGGTCGATGTGGTGTGTGCTTCTTGTGCTCTGTGTCCCTGCTATCACTCACAGGATCTAACCCTGATGTCCTTTATGTGTCCGACACTTAGGAAGAGGTTGGAGTGCCTCCCTAGGAGCCCCAAAGTGGAGGGATTACTTCTTCCTGCCCCCACTTCCTGCTGGAGCCTGCCCAGAGTGTGTAGGCACAGCAATGCCTTCAGAGAAGGTTTCTTGCATGACAAGCCCATATCCCAAGGGTCTTTCTAATACAGTAACAGCTAAAACCAATGTGGAAAGTCCCTGTCAAAGAGCCAAGACTTACTTGAGTATAGATCACGACATACTGGGAGTCAGAGCTCTGCTCCTGAGTAAAAAGCTTTTGGTTTGCCGTGGCTTCCAGTGAGACATGGACTTTCTGTGGCCCTTTTTTTGCTGAATTTACCCCACCTGTGACAGTGACCATTGCCTGGGGCAGAGAGGGCGAACTGCTGTGGTCACCTGCAGCTCCTCCAGCATCACTCCCATGCCAGAGTTAAGGCAGCCATTTCCAAGGAAGGCAGATGAGGCCATGGAGATCTCCAGAGCACTGGAGAGGTTTGGACCAAGACACTGTAAAGTCCCATTCAGGTCATCACCTCGCAGGTTCCCGTGGGCCTGAGCTCTGGCGGCAGAGCACAGCCCCTATGATCCCTGGAGGTTATAAACCCTGAGGTTTTATCAGGAAAGGGAAGATCTTCTAGTGGGTTTTTCATATTATGATGGTCTTTCATACCACAGAATCAGAGAAATATTGAAGTTGGAAAAGACCCGTAAGTTCACTGAGCCCAACCATTCCCCCAGCACTGCCAAGGCCACTACTAACCCCTGTTCTCAAGTGCCACATCCACGTGGCATTTAAATCCCTCCAGGGGTGGGAATTCCTCTACTGCCCTGGGCAGCCTCTGCCAGCCTTTCCATTAAAAAATTATTCCAAATATCCCATTTCCTAACTGACAGCGCTATTCAGTGCATAAACGAAACGCTGGAGAGATGGCCAGGAACTCTGATGTTTCCATTATTTATTTTTTTTATTATCATTATTATTTTTCTCATTATCATTATTAAATTGTTATTGTTGTTGTTGTTGTTATTATCATTATTATGGTTATTATTGTTGCCGCTGTTGTTATCATTATTATGGCTCAGAGCGGGTTCCTGATTGTGGAAAATGAGATGGGCTCTCCCTTCTCAGGGCTGGTGTTACTCTTTTGGCTGTCAAGCAGATGTTGCAATGCTGACTCGTAATTCCTGGGGGTGTCTTCCCAAACTGGTGGGCACGGAGATCCTGTTTTGTCATGGCTCCTGGTGCTGCTGCTGATCAGCTGGTCAGAATTAGGGCCAGGCTGCTGTGCTTGCCAGGATAGGCGGCATTGGGATGTTCTCACACCCCAGCTGGATTGACTGGTCAGGGGTTTGGGTTTGGGATGAGCAGGGAGGGAAGGTGGAAGGGACAAGGGTGGTTTACGCTGCTGCTCTGAAGTTTGGCAGTGTTTGGTGGCCGAGGGGACGGGGCTGGTGGCAGAGAGGAGCCTTGCAGCACTAGAGGGCACTGCGGCCTCGCCGCATGGCCCTGGAACTCTGCTCTGGGCAGAGGAAATGAGGCTTTTCCAAAGGCTTTTTTCCAAGCAGAAACCCCACTCTGCAGTGCCTCTCACCGTCCTGTGCCAGGTCAAGCTGCTCTCCATCCAGATGTGTCCACCTCGGGCTCGGAGTGTGTGTCCAATGTAGGGAAACCTGCAGGTGTTTCTCTGTACCTGGGGCTGAATTTGGGTGTGAGCTGCATTTTGGCTCTGAGCAGAGGTTAAAACTGAACGTGACTGTGACCCCCTCAGTTACCAAAGCCCTGAGGGCGGCCGGTTCTTAGGGTTTAGACATGTCCCATTTCACGACTCCCTGGAAATCCCACCTTTGCCCACGCAATCCTCAACTCCGTGTATCTCCCACGAAATGCTGCAGCAGGGCTCAGTCTGGCGCGATGCTCCTCACACCAGAGCAGTTCCAGGTGTGCTGAGGGGTTCTCCCTTTCTCTGGAGGTGCTGCTGCCCTGTCAGGGGTAGAATGTTCTCCTGAACACCCACATTTCCACCTGTCCCTGTCCCCCACCTACCTTGTTGTACCCACCCCAAGGTAAGGACATGCCAGCCTCAGGAGGATGGAGATGGGCACTGTGGGTTGCCCACTGCTGGACCATCTCTGTTCCTTAGACCCCAGTTTTCCAGCCGTTGGTTTGTACCACAAAATAAGATTCACAGGGGGATGTGGGTGGCTTTGCAGCTTTTCCTCAGGCTGAGATGAGGGAGGGGTGGACACAAAGAGATACTAGGACTAGGCTGGGCATACCAAAAGGAAGTGGTGGGGTTTGGGTTCATGACCAGGGACCACAAAGAAATAGGAGCATGGGAGAGCTGTTCTGAGAGGATGATGAAGAAAGATGCTCTGTTTTACTTTTAAGGGGTCCACAAGTAGTTTTAGGTCTGTGAACTGCAGTTTTCTGGGTAATTAACTGGTTTGGGTAAGGGGAATTGTGCTGGGGTATAAATAACAGCTCAACAGGCATTTCAGGCTCAAAAATGTCACCACATTATGCTCTGGCTTAAACACACCAGGGAGCTACTTGGATTTTTCCCAGCTTTACAGCTGACTTCCCTTTCAGAAAGGTTTGCTTTTATGCAGCTATATAATATCCAAAGCAAACCTGTTTTGGTTTTTCCCAGTCATTTCTATAGACTCCAAAACACACCCCTTAAATCCTGCCTGAATTTTAACTTCTCAATAATGTTACATTTTCTTCTCCCTTGTTTTCTCAGGGGATTCATTAGAAAACTGAGAGGGGTTTTGCTGCACTCTCTTGAATTTGCCGAATATTTTCTTGCAACGTGGAAGTAATGTGGAGGAATTACTAAATTTTCAAAACATTATTAAAAGTAGCCGAGAAAAAAAACAATCCAGATTTCTAAAGATCCCAAGTAAAAACTCAATGTCGCTTCGGTCAAGCAGCTATTTCTGCTGGCTCGGCCATTTCCACATCCCCTTCCCCGCTCTCTGTAAAAGAGATGAATTTTTAATAAAATGAATGGAAGGAAGGAATTTTCTCTCTCAAAAAAAAAAAAAAAGTAGGCATACCACAGGGCCAGAGAAGGGAGACGTGCATACATCCCCGTTTGTCGGAGGGACCTGGAGAGCCTAGAAACACTTTGCTCTCTAAAAATCCTGCTGATGGGGGGATGTCCTCGTCCCTGGTCCGACAAAATAGGAGGTTAATGTTTCCTGTCACATTTATAAATTTCTTCTTAACCAGAAGATGCTCCCCCACCCTTTTCTGCTGCCTTTCCTCTGATGTTGTGGGAATAGAAAGTAATACAATAAATGAGACCAGAAGTTCTTAAAATGCGAATTTCCTGCCCGGAGGCAGCAGGTAAAGTGAATCCCATTCAGCTTGGAGAGATGTATATATAGCTATGGGTGTAAATATAGGTATTTAGTGGCAGGGTAAGTGTTTATTGCAATACAGGGTGGTTTGGTCAAAGATTGTCATTTAAGTGGGAAATTTATTGCTGCACACGACGCCTGGATGTCTCTTCCACGGGGAAAATAAAGACTGTTTATGAAGGGATTAAATGATGTCCTCACTGTGGTAGCAAACCAAACTCTGTAACCCAGAGATCCTTTTAGTCCTGCGTTTGTATTGTCCCTCTTTTCATAATTTTAAAAGTATACTTTTGGGGGTTGTTTTTTTTCAGGATCATGAAACGGTTTGGGTTGGAAGGGGCCTTAAAGATTTCATTGTTCCAACTCCTCTGCCATGGGCAGAGTCAACTTCCACTAGACCAGTTCGCTCAGAGACCCATCCAGCTTGACCTTGGGACGCTTCCAGGGATAGTCCTTCTCTGCTGGCTCTGGAAATGGCTCAGATGTACACATGCTGGCATGGTCAGTGAAAGAAAACTCTGTGGCCTCCCCAAAATGCCTTTGCTGGATGGTGGGCTTGAATGATCTCATTTGGGCTAAAAGGAATAGTGAGCGGAATGTGGTTTCCACACATTTGGCCACACGATGTTGCCCCTGTGTCCACGTCTCCCAGGGTTATTCCTGTTTATCCTTCTCCTGTTCCTCCTGTTGTGGAGAAACTCCTCATTGTTGGCTTGCTTTCTTTTTCATTCTTCTTCTTTTTTTTTTCTTTTTTTTTTTTTTTTTTAATAATTCTTGTAATGTATGAGCAGAGAAACCACTGGAGAATGATCAAGCTTCATTTCTTCCTGCTTTTGTGACCCACTTCATTATTTCGTTTCTCATTGTATATTCTTCTGAGGCGCCCTGTCCAAACGGAAAGAAAATATGTGTGGTTATAGGAGCTGTTTGTTTCCCTTTGGCTGGGAAAAATAAGACCCTTGGCTGGGCAGAATAAGCAAGTATCACAGAAGATATGGATTGCTTCTGCTGGTTAGTTCTGGGGAAGGGACTGCTGATATTTGGTCCAATGTGCATCCATGAGCAATGTTATCTCCTAAAGCTGGTGGGCTGTGTGTGTCTTCAGCTGGCCAGCCTTCCTCTTGGTGCTCTGCACAAATAAAACATAAAAATACATGTTCCTTAAGCTTAGGTTGCTTCACGTTTTGTAGATGAGAATGAGAAGATCTGTGGCCAGTAGTTACATGTACATGATTTTGAGGAGCAGCAGAAGAGATGAGACACCCTGTCTTCTTGTTCTATGACTGTTGTACAACAATAATCCAGAACCAAAGGCAGTTTTTAAGATTCAAGTGTGAAACACATATTTGCCCATGCAAGACAAAAGAAAACATGAGTTCAGGATGATTTCCAGGTTTCCAGCCTGATGTCACCATCTCACTGCTGCTGCTGGACATTCTTGACACACCACAGAATGACAGCAGTGTCTGCTCTGCTCCAGCCGTTGGGCCTGTGGTTAGTGAAAGTTTGATTTTTCCAAAGTTTTCTTCTTGTTTGGGTTGTTCCCATCCCTCTTGGCCATGAAGCTCGTCCAGCCCTGCATGCAGGATCTTACAACTGCTTGAGAGGAGGGTGTTGCAGGGGAGAGTCAGTCTGCTCTCCCAGGTAATGAGCAACAGGACAAGAGGAAACAGCCTCAAGTTGCACCAAGGGAGGTTTAGTTGGATATTAGGGAAAAATTACTTCATGGAAAGGGTTGTTAAACATGGAAGTGGGTTGACCAGTGCAGCGGTAGAGTCCCCATCCCTAGAGGGATTTAAAAGCCACATGGATGTGGCACTTGGGGACATGGGTTAGTGGTGGGCTGGGGGAGTGATTGGGTTTGATGATCTTAGAGAGGCCTTTTCCAGCCTAAATGAGTCTATAATTGTATGAGTCTGTCTCTGGTGTAGACAGTGCTGGGAGACATCAGGGATGAAGAAGCTTCAGGATTGCCTGTGGTTGTAACAACCAACTGAGCCTGAAGGTGATGGAGAACCTGAGGAGGAGGCAGGTGGCTGTGGGTGGTGGTTGGTCTCCTAGGTGCAACCAACATTGCTAAAAAATCATCTCCTTGCATGCAGATTTCAATCTGGAAGCTCGGTGGTGTGTTTTGATACCCGGATTGCTGTGATAAGGTTTCCACTTGTGCTTTATTCTACCGTCAGAACACAGCCAGCCCCGTGTGCCTCAAGGGTTCGAGAGGCGGTGCAGTCCCTGCACTCCCTAAGCCAGCAGTGTCCCGGCACAACAGGTCATCACCCCAACAGGCACAAAGGCAAGGAGTCAGGCTCACACTGAAATGGTGTTTCAGCCAGAAAGAGCACAGGGGGTAAAAAGAGTACCCTGACCATCAGTATGTGAGTGGCCACTGTTGTGTCGTGCCATCACAATATCGGTTTTCTATTTTATTTTTTTTTTATGGTTGGCTTAACAATTAAAAGGCTACACTGCGCTTTGGTTTTTCCAGTCTGCTGCATCGTGTGACCCCAGTGACTCCGAGCTAAGCCTCGTTATATAATGGCGGGGTGTTTTTTTGGAAAACCTCCATTTAATCCTTTCGGAGCAGAATTTGCTGGTTTTGTTTTCTTTCATATCGTCGTCTTGTTTCCCCCCTCCGCCTACCCCTTCCCCGGCAGGCGCACGCTGGAGGCGTCAGTCTGGGAGCAGGGTCCTTTCTTCCCTTCTTTTTTTTTTTTTTTTTTTTTTTTTTCAAATCTGCAGAGAAAGGAAAAAAAAAAAAAAGTTTATTTTCGTTTGCTTGGGTTACAGCGCCTTTCCCCACTGTCGGGGGGAAGGACTACGTGATGTGCAGCAGGTATTTTGTGAATGGAGCACAACCCTGTGACTCCCCGTCGCTTGACCGAAGGGGGAGGCAGGGGAAGGAGAAAGAAAAAAAAAAAAAAAAATAAAAACCACCACCCAGTGACTCCATCTGACTCGTTTTGGCTGGAAAACTTTTTCAGCGCCGTGGTTCTTAAGCCAGGAGGAAGCTTTCTTCTGGCCCAAGAACAATAAAGGGGTCAGCAGCCTGATCCTCCCTCCTACACCCTCTTCCTTCCATTGTGAGGGGTCTGTGCAAATATCCCAGGCTGCTTCTGCTGGGGCCTGAGGGACCTGAGTCGCGCATGTGACATTAAAGAGAGACTCCGCGAACTCAGTAATCCTGCGAAAAGGGAAAAAAAAAAAAAAAGAAGAGAAAACAAAATGAAGTCTCAGAGGAGTTCTATTTCTGGTGTAGTGTTACGCCTGGAGAAGTTACCAATGGGTGTTTCTCATGGTGGGGGGGAAATCAGCCCCCTTACCCTGCCTAGGTGCTCCTTCATGATGCCACAGCAGCATCTTCCCCACCTGCTCAACAAGTGGCCAGATGCACACCCAGGGAAGGTGAACCCTCATGTCCCACCAGCCCTGCACCTCCTCCATTTCTTGGTTTGACCAAGAGGGGGAATTTCTGCTGCTCCCGTAGTGCAGGTGCAAAGCCTGTGTGCTGCAGGTGTGCAGTCTCCAGCAAGGATGGGGTTGAAGGAGGCCCAGCTTGTTCCAGGGATTCACCGCCACCTGGCAGCACTCGGTTTTTCAATCCAGCACTTTTAATAAGACGTACTTCTCAGATGTGTATCACAAACCGTGAAGATCTGAGCAAGAAATCGTGTAAAAGGTCTTCAGGAGGTGCTGTGGGGCCACTGCAATGTGCCCACCAGTCATGTCTGTCATGGAAGCCACCTGCATCTCCCTGGGAAGGAGGTTGTACACTGGTCAGAGGGCTGCTATGGTTTCTGTGAGATTTCTCATGAATCCAGAGCAGTCACAAAACTTGCAGCCCAGGCTAAGTTCTGCCACTATGAGTGGTGATTCTCTTTCCAGGTGGTATCTGCCAGGCTAGATGGTATCTCCTTCCAAACAAGGAGGTGGGACCGGTGGCCTTCTAAGAGAAGTCAAGTTCAACACAGGAAGCCACATCATACACTGAAAACATGATGCATTTGCCGGAGGGAGAGCAAATCACGCTCATCAAGTTGTAGGAACCCACCTTTTGTTGTGTTTTTCTTTGACACAATTAACCACCTAGCGGCATGCGTGACCTCGCCTGGCCGCGTCCCTGGCACCGCGCAGCCGCGTGGATCGCGGTGGCGATCTCGCCCAAAGGCAGTTCCTGCCGTTATTATCTCCTCGCCGCGTCGATAACGCTTCGCTGGCGATGGCCAGGATTTCCTCGCACTACAGAGCTTTCCTGAGGATCAGCTCTGCGAGCGGCGGAGGAAGCGGCCGCTGCGAGATTGCTCCTGGCTGCTGAGAATGCAGTGGCCGACTTCAAACGTACGTGCGACCTGACATGATCCGAGGAGCGCCGCGGCGGCTCCTCTTTCCCCTCGCCCGCCTCGTCAGAGCGGGCGGGTGGAAACTCCTCTTCTCCTGCAAGTGCTCCAAGAGCCGGAGCGAGACCAAATATGGTTATGAAAGCCTTGTCAGAGATGGGGGAGAGTTGTCCCATGTCTTGCCTGGAATTCTGAGGGAATGGCGAGAACGCTCACAGCCCGGCTGGAATTCAGGGTCTCACCTTCCACCCCTCTTGGAGTGCCACGGTGTTGGGCCTACACGTGCTAAACACTTTCCTTTAGTTGAAAGGAAGACCATTTTTGGTTCCATTTTTAAGTGCTTAGGCAAACAGATTTGCTATTTAAACTCTTTTCTCTTTTCACAAATGCCCACATTGGAAGTTAAAAGCAAGAAAGGTGCGGGTTCTTCTTTCAGCCTTTTCCCCTGGTGCTGGGGAACTCTCTGATCTCTGCACATGGAGTCCAGTGCCAGGATAGTGGTGGTGCTTCCAAGTGATAATTACTTTGGCTTTGTTGACCTTGGTGTAGGGCAGGTGAAGTGTGACATAATCCTAAAATACAGCTCCTTTGGCTTATATTCCAGAGAACCAGTGCCTAGCTGCTTATGGCCAGGGAGGCCACAAAATTAGAGTTAAAGTGCCTCCGAGGGTTGCAAGTGTACCTAAGGCTGGGAACCTTCTGAGTTAGGGGTGGAGTTCTGGGACTACTTGACCATCCTGACATTCCTGTCTGAAGGAGAAGAAAACTGCTTTGTTTGGCTTCTACTTGCTGCATCTTTTCCTGGCATTATTTGCATACAAGGCAGAACTTGAATTTGTTCTGCAGGTCCTCAAGAGCTGTTGGTTCAGGAAGGGCAAGGCTGAAGTGGAGCAGCTGCTGGCTGTGCTCTTTGGGGAGATCTAAGGTAATTTTCTTGACATGAGGTTGGATTAAAAGACAAGGCGTTTTGACAGCACAGAAGTCTTTCTGCAACTGAAAATTTGTGATTTAGTGGTCACCTAGAGTGATTTGCCGTTTGAATGGAGGAATCCAGGCATCATTCGCAGTCATCTTGCTTGTCAAAGGCACTTGACTATTTGGTGCCTTTTCTGTGTCTAGCACGGGTAAATCAGAAGTTAAAGCCCTGGTGGGAAGGACTGAGTGTTCAGGAGCAGAGAGTAATGCAGCAGAGTATGATTAGAAGTGAATTCTAGGGGGACAGGTGAGGGATGAGAGTGAGACTTGATGTTGGTCCCTTAGTCCTCTGTCAAGTCCAGGCAAGTTGATGCTCCTGGATGAGAGCAGTCCTGTTGCTGAAGAAATACACAGAAAATCTCCATCTTCCCTGTCCAGATTTCTCATATTTTGCTTTTCTGCTCTGTCAAAGACTTCCCCGTGACGGCTGTTTGGAGTGGCTGCCTGTTTGCCAAGAGGGCTTTTCACTCTGCCAGACCCGCCCACCTACCCGCAGCAGCCAAGGTCCTACCAGGGGTAGATGAAATTGAAACAAAGTTTAAAACCTCATATGAACGGTGGTTGAATGGGAAAACGTACCCCAGTCCTACAAGTGACCTCCAGCCCTTTGGAAGCTGTTTGGCAACTTGAAAGATTCTCTGTTGGGTGCTGCATTTTGCTCTGGAGTGGTTTCAGGGATTTTGTCTTGCCACATCTCTCCCCCTGCGTGGTCACCAAATAGCTTTCAGGTCTTAACTTGTGCAGAGAGACACGTCCAGGGGACAGGTTCAGGGAGTCCCCTGGGAAGTGAGGGCTGAGGTAGCCGGGAGTTTCTGCTGGAGCTTTAAGGAGTCTCCCTGTGCTGGGAGCTGTGTACAGTAGGAGCAGTCATCAGCCTCATCTTACGTGCGCCTCGTCTCACTGGTTAGGATCGCTTCCCCCGTGGAAACCATCAAGAATTTCCGTTATTTCCTTTCCTGGGGCTTTGTTTGGGTGGGGATTTCTGGAAGGTATTTCACAGGCAGGTATAATTAAAGAAAGACATGCTTGCCTGGAGGCTTGACAAGGTTTCTTTAAAGCCAGGCTGTTAGCATGGTGGCAAAACAGAAACCATTTGTTTCCCGGTCCAGTGGAGGGGAGGCTGGGGAAAAAGGGGAGCTAATCAGCTGGGAATCATCCCAGTTAAATGCTGCACACCAGGGTTAAGGCCCTTATCCAGCAAATCCTTGAAATATGTGCTTAATTTTAAGTCCCTCTGACTTCAATCTGTTTACTCTTGTGCTTAAGTTTAAGCATGTGCCTAAGTGCTCGTCTGGCTGCAGGCCAAGGCAAATAGTAGACTTAGGAGCAGAATCGCATAAAGTAAGTGCTTTGCTGGACTGAAGTTCCATGGGACAGTGGGTTCTGTGCAAGTCTGGGATGCTGGAAGCAGACAGCACTGTGGATCCCAGCTCCATCAAGTTATTCCGTTTTGGGTACCACAGGTCTGAGGCTGTGCTCACCTTGCAGGGCACATTCAAACAGTGCAGCCTCTATACAGGCATCTGAATTTCAGCATCTGTTTCTCTGTTCTGAAGGCATCAGCCTCACCTGTAGCCTTCTGTATATCACAAACACAGTCTTGGAAAAGTATATAATTTATTTCCTCTCCGTTGAGAGAAAGGAGCACGTTAGTGGAGGAAAATATTCTTGATTTTATCATCAAAGAAGGAAGGAGTGCAGATTCTATGACCTGACCAATAAATCTTCATAGGAATTTGTGTGGCTGCATTAACAAAAAGGACTCCTGTATTAGCACAAGCTTTTATAATGGCTTTATCTTCTTCTTTCCTGTTCCAAGCTAATTCCTGAAAGCCTTCTTCTAATCCCCCGTTTTGCTCATCCAGCCTGGACTTCTTAGAATGGCAACGGGGGTTTTTTCCTTCAGTTTTAATCTACAAATGACAGCACTTAAAGCTAATAACTGTAGCCGTGGCACGCACAAAAATGAGAAACCGCCATCGAGAAAACAAGATCTGTGTTTTCTGAAAACACCACTACCAGGGGTTAAGGGAAATCTGCAGCTGGAACAAATACAGCACTCGTCTAACTTCCTCAATAACTCTGCCGGGGGAGCGGGCAGTTGCCAGACTGAGGAAGCGTGGTTAGCCATCGAGTCTTTGAATGCAGCTCCGTTTCCCCCTCAAACCCATGGAATTTATATTAACCTCCAGCTTTTCTTAGCTGGTGGTATTTTTTTTTTTTTTTAATTTGCTTGAGTAAGAGCCTCACTTTTGTTGCTTTGGTTCACAGGAGGAGCGGCGGAGATGGTTCAGCTCCTCGCACCACGCTCTTGCTGGCGGAAAGCCAGGGATGTTAAATGAATAATTTCTGGCAGTGATAAGGAGAGAAAGGTTGAGGCTGCCAAGCACAGAGTCACAGATGTCTGATGACTTGGTTTTGGGGAGGGCAGGCTTGAGAGATCCTGGCTCACTGGGTTCTCTCCAATCCCAGCAGAGATGCAGGCAGGAGGAAGGGTCTTGTGTGCCTTTAGCATCACGGGTGTAAATGAAGCGGGCAAAGAACAATGTCACAGATTTATAGAATGGTTTGGGTTGCAACGGACTTTAGACACCATCTCATTCCACCCCCTGCCCTGGGCAGGGACACCTTCCACTGTCCCAGGTTGCTCCAAGCCTCATCCAAGCTGGCCTGGAACTCTTTCAGGGATGGGGCAGCTACAGCTGCTCTGGGAAACCTGTGCCAGCGCCTCACCACCCACACAAAGGAAGAAATCTTTCCTAATATCTTACCTAAGTCCACTCTTCTTCAGCTCTGTGTGAATGCCAGTCAGGATGTCTAAAACCACTTCCAGTGAGACGTCTACCTAATTTAAGGCCACGGAAGATCTCTTCAGGTGAGCATGGACTGTAGCTTGGGAGACCTCATTTTGCATCCTAGGGCTCCTGTGGGGTCCCTCTGTGATTTCAGAGCCACTTTGGAGGCTCACATCTCTAGGATGCTTGTGGCTGTGGGGCTGATGGTGGTGGGCAGGAGTCCTGGGCAGAGAAGGGAGCCGGCTGAATGGGCATGGGGAATCTGCTGGTTGCCAAAATTGCCATCTCTCTGGTGGCAAACAGTTTGATGTCTCCTTCTGACTTTGTAATCACTGAGTGCATCAGCAGTTTTCCTGTCATGCCCCGTTCTGTTCATTGCCCATTCCAATCTTGGTGGCCACTATCTCAGACCCTTTCCAGCTTCTGTAGCTGAGCCCATCACAGGCCCAATTCTGCCAGCTAGAAGGCATCAAGGAGATTAGAAAGCAGCTGAAAAACCTGTAGTGAGGGGGGAGGCAACATGACCCAAGACATCCCAGTGGGCAATGTCTTTGGTGTTGGTCACTTGACATATGAAAACATATCCAGAAGTTGTGTGGCTTCTTCAGTTTTGGTGCTGATTCCTACAAAATTACAGAATGGTTTAAGTTGGAGAAAGCTCATAAGATCATGGAGTCCAATCTTTCCCCCAGCAGTGCCAAGGCCACCACTGACCCATGTCCCTAAGTGCCACATCCACACAGCTTTTACACCCCTCTAAGGATGAGGGATCCACCACTGCCATAGGCAATCCACTTCCATGTTTGACAACGCCTTCCATGCAGAAATTTTCCCTAATGTCCAACCTCAATCTAATGTTTTTTTGTCCCCACATGGATCTGATGAAACACCTGAAGGTGCTTCCTTGTGACCAATATGAATTTAATGGAAGAGGCCTCACCGAGCACCTGGTAGTCATCACAAAAGCAGCTCTAAGTTGCTCTCTCTGGGAGGAAAGCTGATGTATGAATGACGCCACAGTCCTTGGAGATGTCATGTTTGAGATTTGGACTTTGCAAGGCTTGGGAGAATGGATATGGCCATCCTGCTGCCTGTCCTCTATCAACTTGGATAGAAAACAGTTTTTGAGGTTTCTTTTCTTGGTGGAGATGCCAGATCGATTTCCACTGTCACGTTTGGACACTGCTGTAAAGCAGCTGTTAACATGCCTTTCTTACTCATCTCCGTTTTACTGTTCAAAGTAGCCTGTGATCACGGAGATCTGCAGAACATCCATGAAAAACCACCGGTATAATTAATAAGTGATGTGACATTATTGATACTCGTGGCAAGTGCATCATGTTTCCTGAGCTTTTCCTGCGTTAAAGCCCATTACAGCAGGAAGAATCCTAGATCCTCAATGCCTAACAGGAAAATCCTGGGAGGGATCAGACGGACGCTCACGGAGCAGTTTCTTCTCCCCGGGTACAAACTGGCGGTAAACTGGCAAGGAGCAGGTCAGACCCTTGTGTTGCACAGCCCACACTCCCGTGAAGGACTGGGAATTTTCAAAGGGAAGAGTAGGGCTTTCATAGGGTTAAAATGGCATGTTCACTTTGGGATACTTTCCAAACGAGGCTGACTGAAGCATGGGATCCTCACATGATCTCTCTGGGCTGAACCAGATTAAGCAGCAGCTTCAGAGAGGAGAAAAGACATCTCTTGGTGGCACAGTCCTGAGGAAAGTGCATTGGCTCTGTCTTCAGCCAACTGCTGGCAGGAATATCTGTTTTGTGAGAATGTTTCCAGCCAACACAAGGGACTCGGGAAAGGACCATGCTTCAGCCATGAGCATCTGTGAGAAATGTCCACTGGTGGCCCGAGAGGGGCTGCCACCACCGTGACCATATCCAAGTTGATGCCAAAATTCCCTTTTGCTTTGATAGTGCAGCGTGTGGATCACAAGGATATGGATTATGTTAAAGAAAAAACAACAACAAAACAAACCAAACAAACAAACAAAGAAAAAAACCTTGTTGAATTATAAACTATCTCTTGACGTTGTTGAAAATCTTGGAAGGTGTGTAGCAGGAAGTGTCAAGGACTGAACACTGAGAAAGTTCTCCTGTTGCCTCTGGATTTATCCATGGTGAAGGGAAAAATCAGCCACCTGTTGTGTGTAAGGCTGTGAAGTTGTCACTTTGTAAGTAAGAGGTTTCATAACTGTTGCACTGTCCCCAATCCCAGGAGCTTGCACAATCTTAAAGCTCCTTCAGGCTGAAGCCCTGGTCTGTCCAATAGAAAATGAGTGGGTGCCTGGTTCTGAGGGATTGCACAGATGGACATGAAAAACACACCTTTTTTTTTGGTAGTAATGGTGAAATTAAAATATTCTTGGATGTAGCCCTTATCACCTGGGAGCAAAACTGAGGTTCAAGCATACCTGGCCAGAGGCGGCTGTACCAACTCTGGGGACAGCACAGAAAAGTTCCAGCCAAGAAGGTCCCTAAACTCCCTGAGGCCCTGCCAGGTGTGTTTATAAGTCACCTTGAGAATCAATCCCAGTTCTGCCTGTAGGTCTCCTCCTTGTGACACCACACACCACAATGGAGCAGTGGGGAAGTGTTGAGGGACCTCCTGCCATCCCACCTCACTTCATCTCAGCTGGAGAGACACGGTCAAACAGCATGCTGAGCTGCGCAGATAGGGATGGGGGGCTTTGGAGAGCACAAGGGGCAGGAAAAACCAGGCTGGGAAACATGACAAATATAGAGGAAATGTATATTTTAAAGAAAAGTGAGGTCCCAGGGGCACTGAAATAGATCAAATTATAAATATTCCAAGAGCAACCTCGTAACACTCTTAAGGCCCGGGTAAAGCTGTTCCTCCCTCACCCCCAAACTGGTGAAAGCCAAGGAAAATGTAAGAAAAGCTTTTCAGAATAGCGCAGTCCTTTCTCAGGATGAGTTTGAGCTACCTGGACAGACTGCAAATCAAACAGCATGTGTAGTGCCTCCTGGTTGCAAGTGACGTGGGGAGTATTTATTCCCAATATTAGCTGAAAAAAGTTCCTTTTTTTCCAGGGAAAAGCAAACCCAGGTCATCAGTGCAATTTATTTTGGTGATTCTTTAAATAATCTGCATTTAAGGACTCGAAGCAATGGTGTGGTTATAACTATACTTACTGGATAAATGTATTTATTTATGGATGGGATGCTTTACTGCTGACAGTACAGTTTGTTTTTAAGCCTGACCAGGGTAGAGGAAATACATACAAATAAACAATAAACCTAAACAACACTAAAATAACATCAGTTAAAACAATTAGAGTTACTTCCACTCGCAAAGTATTGTTCCCATTTTGCTACAACATGGGAAAAAGCTCCATTTCCTAAGTCAGCTTGTAACTGATTTGGGATTTGCGGATTCTGGTAACAAAAGGGGATTTCTTTTGTCTGTTATTTATACTCTTCCTATGGCACCGTGTGTCCGTGTCGGCGCGTCTGGAGCACCCTGTCTCAGTGCAGCAGCGTCTCCAGCCTGTCCCCACCTCTGTGCCTTAGCTGGGCCTGGTTGGGCTTCTCCTCCTGCCTGTGCTGGTGTGAACTTGTGTGTTTGCAGAGGCAGTTCCTCCTAGGAGACTTTGTCCTGGTTTTTAAAGTTTTATTATCTCTGAATTATGCATCGTTCAGGAGCTCAGGGGCCAAGAGTTAAAAATAGACCCCAGAAAAAAAAAAAAAAAGCGCTGTCAGTAATCAGCAGAAGGCGTCAAGGAAGGTTCAGGCCATGTTTTAATTGGGATGCTTTTCCTAATTATTCTGATGTTTTAATTGCGTTTGCATCCTTCACCCCCCACAGGGAGTTCCATGCCGGGTTGTTCTGCTGTTCTCTGTTTTGTGCCATCCCAGATTTGGCTCCAGAGGGATGAGGTGGGACAGCTTAGCTTAGCCAAGTATTTTGTGCCACCGAGAATTTTCAGTGCTGTCTTGCCTCTAGCCGTGTGTCTGCTCTCTGTCAGGAGCCAATAACAGACACCAAGGAGAAGTGATGGAAAAATAAGTGTCTGAATGATACTCCTTTGGGTCTAGGACTGCATGTGTAGAGTCTGTGGTTCATGAAACACCCATCATCCTGTGAGAAGTGCACACCAGAGCATCCACACTCAGCAAGTGGGGATCCAGGAGTTTGTGTCCTTCTGAATGATACTTCTTTGGGTCTAGGACTGCATGTGTAGAGTCTGTGGTTCATGAAAACACCCATTATCCTGTGAGAAGTGCACACCACACCGCCTACACTCAGCAAATGGGAATGCAGGATTTGATGTCCTTGGGCCAGCAGGGGAGGGCAGAGCCCTGCAGGGAATACTGCAGGTGCTTTTAGTGATAATTCAAGAGTGCTGTTTAGCTGTGGCAGTCCTGATCACAGTGACAGCCATCCCACCCTTTTCTTTGGAAAAAGTCTCCTGCAAGTTGCTCATCACTGAGGCACGTGTGCTGCAGCCACACATTCAGATTGCCTTTGCTGGCAATCTGTGGTTTGTGGGGTACACCCCAAAGATGCAGTTTACCAGGAAATCATCCAAACTGAGACAAAATTAATGGAATTACTTGGAATCACGGAACCATAGAATGACCTGAGCTAGAGAAGACCCACGAGGATCATTGAAGTCCAGTTCCTGTCCCTGCACAAGACAGTCTAAGAATCCCACCCTGTGCCTGACAATGATATCCAAATGTCCCTAAAGCCGTCTCTGGGTCATGTTGCACTATGCCATGATTCATCAGGCCAGCACATCCTACTGGCAAGATCCCACAGAGCATCTCTTCTCCACGACAGAGCTTCTTAGGTCAGTGGTGGCAAAACCCAGAGAGTTTTGCTTCTTTTGTGGCTCCTGGGTGGCTGGAAATTAATTTCTTTATCAATCCTGTAGTTTAATTTAGACCTGGCTCCAGTCATGAGGTTGAAGAAGGTGTCCTTGGAAGTTGCCAGGACCCACATGTGCTGTGTGAGGAAGGATGGTAGAGCCACCACAGTCAAGCGCTGCAAGGGTTTGCCTGCCTTTTCTCTTGTGTAGGGAGTATTTTACAAAACTGTTGCACTTTCTGTTCCTTAGATGTTGAACACCAACTGCTTGCTTATTCAGAAGCGACGCTTATTGTAAGCACCTTACAGGAAAATATGAATAGCTAGCAATTTAAAGGAACAGATTTATCACTTACATTTTAACGGAAAGGAAATAATTTCTGTGTGGCTTCCTGACAATGTTTGGTGTCCTTCCATGGCCTCCAGACCAGGTCAAGGCTTTGGTTTGTGCCTCAGCTCTCTCCTTCCAAGATGTAAAAAATTCCCCTTGTGGGTGACAGACCAGAGCCGTGGGAATTCCTGGAAGAGGAAGAGACAAGCAGCCTCTGAGGAGAGAGCTCTGCTGGAAATGCCCACGGGACTTAAGAGATATTCATGTATCACTGAATCATGGAATCACAGAAGGATTTGGATTGGAAGGGACTGTAAAGCTCATCTCATTTCAACCCCTGCCTTGGGCTGGGACACCTTCCATTAGAATCCCCTGCAGCAGAAATGCCAGCCTTGGGTGGATAGAGGTGATGGGTGTGCTGCCTGTGGCACTTCTGCCATGTTTTTCATGTGCAAGAGCCTGGCTGGGATGGTTGTAATGGATATACACTAACAAATTCAACCTCACAGGCACCATGATTATGTGACTGGCACAACAAAAGTTAAATACAGCTGCAAGCTCTGTGTTGTCCTGGACTTCCCTGCCTTGGACAATCCATCCTGTAGGTAAACTGAAGCCTTATTGTAGGATATTGCAATTCACTGGGTGGGTTTCTACTGATAATTTCTGGAACCACGACATATTTATCTTTTTTGGCTCCTTCCAGCCTCGATATTCCTGTTGTTGCCTTTGCACAGGCAGATGGGGCGTCCTCGGTGATCCCAGCCCCACCTCACCCTTCCCACCCCCCCAGAAAATAAATCCCACCCTGAACTTTGGGTGCAATAAAACCGAGCGAAACTCCCAGCTCCTACCTCAGGCCTAATAACCTGTTTGTTCAGTTCAGGCCTTCTGCAACCATTTGTTTAAGATAAGCAAGGGCGGATGTTTCTTGAGGGCACAAAAGGCTCTTGAGATACAGCTCCAGCGGGACTGATCCCGCTCTGTGGCTGGATCATTTCCTTCTCTCATCACCTGAGCACTGTTTTTTTCCATCAGTCCAGTGCTTTTCTCAGCCTTCTGTTCACACTCAGGGTTTCAGTGTTGCTGTTTCCTATTCAGGTGTCTTCACCTGCTTGACGAGCACAGGCTGAGGCTGTTCCTGCTGCACGGGGAATGTGTGTGAAAGAGGCTGAATAAGTTGTTGTGAGGGAAGGCAGTTGCTTTGTGGGCTGAGGTTTCACATCTGAAGGTCAGGCTGTAAAACCACACCACAATGATGCCAAACCCCTGGAAGCCCCTCGAATCTTTGTGAAACACCCACGAGTTCAGCCACCTCAGGCAACAGCTGCACTTGGGAATGCCACAGTGGAGGGGAAGGAGGAGGAGGGAGGGTGCAGGTCGGTCCCAGATAGGACTGTCCCTTTTATAAGGGTGTTGTTTGCAGATGCCAGAGGAGTTGCTATGATTTGCTGCCTCAGGGTGGTCACAGAAGGATCAGTGGCAGGAAAAAGCTCTGCCTCATTCCTGCTTATCAAATTGTGTCTTGGGAGTGTTCATGGAAGAAAGGCTGGACCTGCCCCAGCCTGAGCCCCCCGTGCCCTGGGCTGATCCCGCAGCGTGGGCAGCAGGGCAGGGGGGATCCTGCCCCTGTGCCCCTGTGCTCAGCTGAGAGCCCACCTGCAGAGCTGCTCCAGCCCTGCCTCCAGCAGCACAAGGACGTGGAGCTGCTGCAGCCAGCGCAGAGGAGGCCACGGAGATGCTGCCAGGGCTGGAGCCCCTCTGCTCTGGAGCCAGCCTGGCACAGCTGGGGCTGCTCAGCTGCACAAGAGAAGGCTCCAGGCAGAGCTCCGAGCCCCTGCCAGGGCCTGAAGGGGCTCCAGGAGAGCTGCAGAGGGACTGGGGACAAGGCACCCAGGGACAGCCCCCAGGGAATGGCTCCCAGTGCCAGAGGGCAGGCACAGCTGGGATATGGGGAAGGAATTGGTGTCTGGGAGGGTGTTGAGGCCCTGGCACAGGGTGCCCAGAGCAGCTGTGGCTGCCCCATTCCTGGCAGAGCGGTGGAACTAGATGGTCTCTAAGGTATCTTCCAGCCCAAATCATTCTAAGATTCTACTAATTTACCATCCCCAGTAAAACAGGCAGAGCTAGTGCCCTCCTCCAACTTCTTCAGATGTTCCTGCTGCCAAGGAGGCATGCGAAAAATCATAGCAAACTCTTTTTTGTAGCAGGGTAGCATTAAACCAAATCATTTCTGCTCTCTGTTGCTGCCCCTCTTCCTTCTGTCCCTCCCAAGCCAGTATCCTGGTTACTGGCAGGTTACTGGGCTGGGGTGTGAGGTGGGATCAGCAGAGGGATGTTGCTGAAGAGGGGCAGATATCAGTGGGAAAAGAAGTGGACTTTCTTGGGTTGCTGCAGAATGCCAGCAAGATCTTGAGAGCCGATGTAAATGTGTCTGGGGAGCAACATTTTGGATTCCCACAGGCAGATGGATAGGGATGAAGCTTGGACAGACACCTTCATTAGGAAGGTAAAGCACAAAAAGAGAGCACGTGGCCTTCAGATGTGCTGCCTGTGACCTCTGTTTGCAGCAATTCCAGTAGATTACAGATTTCCCTAGCTGGCCATACAACAGTCACCTGAGCTTGACAGACATCACCTTCTCCAAGAGTTGTTTTCCTCAAAAAATCTAAAAATGTGTATGCACGTGACAAACACAGCTGATCTCTTGGGGACTGGCTCAGAGGGCAGACCATTCCTGAACAAATCGTCTTTTCCAGAGCTTTTGGCCCTTCTTGTTAGAGCATGTATGTTTATGATTTAAATTGGAACATACGTGCATTAGAAGTCCCATGGGCGTCTCAGGTTCTGCTCCAAGCTTCCCACCATGCAAACCACAGAGTGTTTAGCTCCAAACTGAAAATTAGCCCTGTTAGCAATCCTTCCTGTGAGCATGGGCTCCCTGTGCTTTGCTTTTCCACACCCCTCGCTTTCAGAACCAGCACTGAAATACTGGTTTGTTACCTTCTCCAGCCGCCTGCGAACAAATGTCGAGATAAAACTCGTGTGGGAAAGAAACCAAATGTGATTTTGCTGCCCACTGAGGAGTTGCAAACCTGCCTATGGAAATCCGTGGGCACCTGAGTCTGATGGTGTTTCTGGCCAAAGCAGGAGGAAAACCCATCCCTCTTGCACTGCAGAGGGTGATCTTCTGCCTGGAGAGATGATATCCTTTGGGTCTGTTCAGGGATTTTGACTTCAGAAGGAGCGTGTCTGCTGAAAGGTGGAAGAGCTGCGTTTCAGATCCACACTGTCCTCAGCGAGCTGGGAAGGCTCTTCCAGGGCTGTCTTGCATGACCCATCGTGGGCAGCAGCCTCGAGACAAGAGCTCTGTTATCAAAGCTCTCACCGTGCCCTTGGGATTCTATCCCCACCCACCCATCACCTTTGGTCTTCTCCAGCCACTCCGCCTTATTTGCAGTTTGCTGATATTTCATTTTACCTCAGCTAGCTGCACCAAAAAAAAAAAAAAAAAAGAAAAAGAAAAAAAAGAAGTCAACTTTTCTCCCTTCCAAATTTAGCTTTGTTTAGGCACCAAAATAGACAAGAGTAGGGATCGGTGACTGTTTTTTTCCAAAACATTGTCTCATGACGAGAGCTGAGGAAGGGAACTGCTCGGCTGGAGAAAGGAGATGTTTGATTTTCATAACTGGGGACACGAAGTTCTCCTCCGTTCAAACACAGGCAGTGTCCAGAAGTGCTCCTTGGATTAGGAGCTCATTCCCGTGTAATTAATTAATCTCTCATCCCGTTGACGTCAGCTGCTGGTGGGTAGAGGTCTGAGGAAGCACAGGGATTCTCTGCAAGGAGGACATGCAGGAATGCACCACTGTACGTATGATTTCTAGTTGGAAAGGGCAGAAAGGCAGCTCCTGAGGCTTTAATGAGGTCTTCACTAGAGGAAATTGGTCCTTGTGTGGAGTGGAGATAGTTTCATTTTTCCAAGGTAATTGTATTTGCACATGTGTTTGCAATGCAGCTTAAGTTCTCAAAAACACCCCAAGCGGTAGCCTGCTGTGGTAGTACAACATTTAGAAACAGCCTCACTAATTATTGTACTGTTTTTAGCCTCATTTCCTAAACTAGCTCTGCTGGTGGGACTAGACTGTGTGTGTCTCTTCCTTCCCCACCTTTTCTTACTCAGTTTGGTATCTGTTGGCCAATTTCAAAGGAACAGAGATCTCAGAGATACCGAGCTCCTCCTGTGCATTCGGTGAAAATAAATTATTGGGAAAGTGAGTGATGGGGAACACTCAAACCGCAGCCCCCAGCAGTGAAGAAGTTTCAGTATGAGCACCCTGGTCTGGTGGAAGGTCCCTGTCTGTGGCAGGAGGGTGGGAACTGGATTATCTTTAAGGTTCCTTCCAACCCCAACCGTTCTGGGTTTATGTGATCCTAAGCTATTACAGAATCGTGGAATTCTAGAATATCCTGAGCTGTAAGCTACCCACAGGATCATGAAATCCAGCTCCTGTCCCTGCACAGACACCCCAACCATCCCACTCTGTGCACCCCTGACAGCTCTGTCCAAGCTCTCCTGGAGCTCTGGCAGAGCCCAGCCCCTGTCCCTGCACAGACACCCCAACAATCCCACCCTGTGCACCCCTGGCAGCTCTGTCCAAGCTCTCCTGGAGCTCTGGCAGAGCCCAGCCCCTGTCCCTGCACAGACACCCCAACAATCCCACCCTGTGCACCCCTGGCAGCTCTGTCCAAGCTCTCCTGGAGCTCTGGCAGAGCCCAGCCCCTGTCCCTGCACAGACACCCCAACAATCCCACCCTGTGCACCCCTGGCAGCTCTGTCCAAGCTCTCCTGGAGCTCTGGCAGAGCCCAGCCCCTGTCCCTGCACAGACACCCCAACAATCCCACCCTGTGCACCCCTGGCAGCTCTGTCCAAGCTCTCCTGGAGCTCTGGCAGAGCCCAGCCCCTGTCCCTGCACAGACACCCCAACAATCCCACCCTGTGCACCCCTGGCAGCTCTGTCCAAGCTCTCCTGGAGCTCTGGCAGCCTCGGGGCCGTGCCCAATCCCTGGGGAGCCTGGACAGTGCCAGCACCCTCTGGGGGAAGAACCTTTCCCCGATATCCCGCCTAATCCTGCCTGGCACAGCTCCAGCTGTTCCCTGGGCACTGTCCCTGTCACGGGGAGCAGAGGTTGGAGCTGTCCCTTAGGAGGAGCTGCAGACCCCAGTGAGGTCTGGCCTCAGTCCCCTCTTCTTGAGGCTGAACGAGCACAGTGACCTCAGACACTTTCTCATGTGTCCCCTCCAGACCCCTCACCATCACTGTAGCTCTTCTTTTGACCTTTGCTAATAGCTTTATATTTTGGCTCGGTGAGTTCCTTATGGCTTGATGTCTGGAGGAGCAAAGTTTTCTGAGTGGGAAGGCTTCAGCTGTCGTGGGAGCTGTGGGTTGCTGCAGCAGCGGTTTCTCCAGGCTTTTTGCAGTGGTCGGGATGGATGGTCACAATAAACTCTGTCTGTCCTCAACTTGGTGGTGCCTCCTCTGGCCTAAATTCATCATCATCCCCAGGAACCTTTCTCCTTTATTACATCTTCCACCAGAGAAGCTCAGAATACTATTATCTCAGTAACTGCTACTGAAATCAACTGTCATTTCCAAAGGCTCTTCACACAAAGAGAGAGGAATTTTTTTTTTTTTTCTGAAGTCAGTGTGTTACGTTGTCATGCCAATGTCACAAAGCTACTGCTGGATGAGGCACGTCCCCACTCAGCCCTTGCCCTTGTCCTCATGGCCCCTCGCACGTGGTGATTCCCAGCAGTGGCTGGAGCTCCAGGCTGAGATAGATGGTTATGGAAATAAAAGGAGCAACTTTTACAGGGCTTTTATTGCCAGCTGGGGAAGGACAGTACTGCATAAATAAAATTCATTATGATTATGACAGCTCTGTGGCCCCTGGGAAATAAATAATACTTTGCACTTACGTAGGGCCTTTCATCCAGGAACCTCAGAGCTCCGTGTGAGCATTAACAAAGCCTCATCATGCCCATAGTAGGATGGTAAATACTGCAGCCCCCTTATCAGATGAACAGACCACGTCAGAGTCGGCACCTTCAGTGGAAAGAGGGCGCTGGAAAGGCAGCAGCTGGAGTTACACACGGCTCTGCCACTGCCTTGTCTTGGAATCACTGAGTCCTTGATTGGTTTGGGTTGGAAGGGACTTCAAGGTCATCTCATTCCAAACCCCTGCCACGAGCAGGGATGCCTTCCACTGTCCCAGGTTGCTCCAAGCCCTGTCCAGCCTGGCCTTGGACACTGCCAGGGATCAAGGGGCAGCCACAGCTGCTCTGGGCAGAGTAAAGAGTTTCTTCCTATTTACTAATAAAAATTTCTTCCTAGTATCTCATCTAAATCTACCCTCCTGCCTCTTGGGCACATGATTTACCATCCTTGTCACCTCAGTTGTTTCCTGTTGGGTGGATCCCACCTGTCCTTGCTGCAGGGGTGGCATGGGCTGACTCATTTGCGGTGGGCAGGCTCCGTGGGATGCTTCTGAAGTGGTTGTTCCCTTCCTACCGGGGCGAGGGCACAGCCCATGCAGACCTACCAGCTGTGGCTCCTGTTGGTTTCCCACAGGATCCTCAAAATTATGCTGAGTGTCTTCCTTTACAGACATTTTTTCAGCTGGGTTTTGGATAAATACACTAGGGAAGCAGCCCAGGGAAGCTGGATGTGCACCAGTGTGTCATGTGTGAAATGGGTGAATTCCTGGTCCATCGTGTGTATGGGATTTTGTCCCTGGGGGGATTTTTGGATGCCTGTATCCCCAGTTGTCTGATTTATACATACGTGATCCAGTTATTTGCCCTGTGTGGTTTCTCCCAAACAGAAATTGCAGATAAATTCATTCCTGGCTCCTTGTGATGGCCCCGAGAGGCTACAACACGTCTGTGGATTTTCAGACCTGCTCCTGTGGGGTCTGGGATGTTGTAGGGATGTTTAGCGGGAAGCTGTTTCTTTTACCAAGCTCACGTGCCGGGTGTACAGCTCTGTCTCACTCTCAGCCCTCCCACGTTGGTGCCTCCTGGAGCTGATGGCTGCTTTTCCTTCTGTTTCACAGGGTTACCATCCGTTGCCTCATGAAGCTGAAATCGCACACACCAAAAAACTGTTCAGAAGGAGAAGAAACGACCGGAGGTAGGTGAAAACCTCTTCAGTGTTCGGGGGTTTTTTAAATCTTCTCTTCTTCGTTGCCTCGTGGTGAGTCTTTGGACAGTGCTGCTGTTCAGCAGTGTTAGTGCAAAAAACTCTTATTTCAGCACTAACACCCTGAAAATATTCTGGGATGTGTCCTGCATCGATCCAGGAGTACCTTAAGGACCTTCTCTTCCCCTTGTACTTATTCCTGCATAGCCAGATCCCACCACTTGTATTCGAAGAGGCAGCTGGCAAGTTACTATCTGTTAAAGCTTGAGTCTTTGGGATTTGCTTCCTCTTTTTCTATAGAAAGGCAAAGTTTGCTGAGTTTGCCCTGGAAAGTGGGCATGGTTTGATTAAGAGGGGGTCACAGCCAGCCTCAGGTGTCAGTGGGAGGGAGGGGATGTGCTGTGCAGGCAGCCGAATTCCTGTGGCATTGGTGATTTCAATCCATTGAGTTAATTTAATCAAGTCGATTGGATATTTAATTGTGTAAAATGCATATTCAATTATATGAGGGCACCTAAAGTCCTTGATGGGAATCGTGACTATGGTTAAATGTGAAAAGAAGTGAGGAATAAGGGAATTAGTTGTACATGCAGCTTTATTTCTGCTGACTTGTTCTGCTCCAGCTGAGACAACGCACCCAGGGCAATAAAGCAGTTCTAAAACCACGACTTTGAAAGATGCTTGTACAGGAGAAAAAGTGGCCAGTGCTTTCTCCTGGAATAAACTGTGCCTGAGCTATCGCAGGGGGCAGTTTTGGTGAAGTCCTGCAGACACCTTGGAGTGTGTCCTTCAAATCTTGCCATTTTCTTGTCTCGTGAACAGCTATGATGTAGTTAACTCTGCGTGGTTTGATTTTCCTAAACTTCACTGAGGGACCGAAAAAAGTGCTAAAAAGAGTTTTCTCAGGCAACCTAGAAACATTCTTCTGGGGGCAGGGTGGTTTGTCAGCAGCAAACTCCCCTTTCCTCTCCTTTTGGGGACTCCCTCCTTTTTAGCTGTACACAATTCAAAAGCCAAGCTAGTCTTGCAACTTGGGGTGGGTGGGAAAAGGTCTTATTTCAGCTGGGTTGCAGCCCTGTGGTCACAAAAACACGGTTATAACCAAGTCTGCTGTGTTGCAAGGCTGAGCTGGGTGGGCTGAATTGGAGCGCTGGGCTGGACTCCTCTGGGGAACCACGGTGGAGTTTAGGAAGTTCTGCTCCCATCTCTGGTCTTCCTCTGCCATACAAAGAGTACTTGATGCTTTGGGAGAGGAGACCCTCAGGGGCCAGGAGGTCTGCCTGAAGCCCCATGCCCAAGGCTGTGGTGAACCATGGAGCTGTGTGTCCCTTCTTCCCTCGGATCCCAAAAAAACTTGCCGGTTGGAAGGATGGGAGGGAACATGCCAGATGTGCATTTCTGTTTCTTTTTTCTTCCTGGTCCCTTCAGATAAGCCATCAGCAGACAGAGGCATTCAGCCCCCCAGGGCATCCCTGCCTCCTGCACAGATGGCAAAAAGAGATAGCAAAACAAACTGCCTTGGGCTGGGGTTGGAAGATCAAGGGGTGAGATACAGCCCCGGCCAAGAAGCACTGGGTTAATGTCCTAGGAGAAGAGAAAAAAGCCTTAAAATCCAATTGATCCGGCATCATTCCGGAGGAGACGTGGGGTCATTTCAGCCCTAAGCAGTCACAAATGAAATAAAATGGAAAGAGCAGAGGGTATGCACTTCTGCCCAAGCCCTCCACTGTGCTGTCAAAGCTTAGCCAGAAAACCACATTTATTTCAATTTCAAAAAGCTAAGAAGCTGGAGTAGAGGGAGCTGGAGTGAAAAAAGCACATTTTTTAAAGTAATTACTTAAAAGGAAAAGGCATGGTTCCCATCCCCTTCCTTCACCTTTAAACCTCATCAGCCTCTCTCTCCCCATGCCACTTGTTTTGCTGCTGGAGGTTTTCAGCGTCCCCTTGTCTCTGTGGTGCTTTTGGGACTAGGAGGGAGGGTTTAGTCTTTTTAATGTCACTTGAGTTGCTCCAAGAGAGCACTTGCTCCTTAAAATTGATTTCTAGCAGTGAGTTAGCTCTCAGAATGTTTATTTTATGCAGAAAGCATGACAGAAGTAGGGGAAGAAAAGGGCAGGAATAGCAGGGGAGGGAAAAAGGGAATAGGAAAAAGACCCAGATTGTATCAGAACGCAGACTACAAAGCTGTTTACACTTTATTGCAGTGCTATTATCTTAATGTCCCAGGCATCATTCTGGGGCAGAAAAGCTCCATTCCGGAGCCGGTGGAGCCACACAGGTGATATAAAAATTCCTGGGGGTGAGGTTTTATGTTAGGCAAAACAGCTGGGAGCAATGGGCTTTTTGTTTAAAACCTCGTCTGGATTCGTGGAGAGTCAAAATTACAAGAGTGTGGATGGGGCATCAGAGGCAGTGAGGCTTAGGAGAAGCCTAGCAGGGCCGTTTGGTGATGCATGGGTTGGGAAGGGGCTGGGAAGCAGCTCTGGATGCCTGGACCCGAGGGAGGAAGGTCTGGTTTCCTGGAAAGGGATTGTTGGCAGCCAAGGATGGGAGTAGGGCTGGCATGCAGCAGGATTGCCAGGAGAGAAGAGGTTGTCCTGCTGAGTTGGTCAGAAGCAGGTGTGGCCCCGACGTCCTGGGCGCACCTGGCTCCGGTTTTCATGGGGCAGCTCTTTTCCTCTTCTCCTGCAGCCGATGGGTCCTGAAGCAGCACCCTGGGCCCCACAGCAATGCCTGTGCGAGGTGCTGGGTACTCCCTGCCCAGCACTTGCCTCATCCAAGGCTGACAAATCCCCGTGACCACGGTGGGCATCCTCCTGCCACACGCAGGAGTCACCCTCACAAGTGGCCATCCAGCCTGGGTCGAGGTGCCAGCCCCCAGTTTGACCTCTGCTCCATGCACAGGTCCAGCTGGCCTTGCCTGGTTGCAGGTGACCTTTGGGCTGGCTGGAGCTTTATGTAACACAACTATTACGAAAAAAGCTGATAAAGCACATTGGTACCCAGAAATCTGCCTTTTTCTTTTTCCAGCTGGTCTTACAAATGGTGCTGATTCCCTCCCAGAGCGTGTGTGGGCTTCTGTGGCCTCCCTGACGGTGACATTCAGATGGGGACACGTGTTGGGCTAGTTGAGCACCTTTTGTTTCGCAGGCAGAGCGACGCTGATGTCCGGCCCTGCTATAAATAGCGCCTGTCCCTGCTTCCTTCCCGTCACCTTTCCTCGGGAAATGCCGTCCCTGTGTCGTGGAGGAGCACAGCTCACCTACCCTGAGGCCTCTGCCACACACCTTCCACTCCCTTCAGGAGAAGCTACCCCAAGGGAGCGACCCACAGCTCTCTCCTTGCATATGTGCTGTGTTTTTGTGTTCACCAAGTCTTTTCCATTTTTGTGGATGCCTTAGCCTTCAAAGTGTTCAAGGCCAGGTTGGATCAGGCTCTGAATAACCTGGCCTAGTGGAAGATGTCCCTGCTTCTGGAGCTGAATCGTCTTCAAGGTCCCTTCCAAGCCAAATCATTCTGGGATCCTACGATGTTCCATGGATGCATGCTTCATTTGTAGTGTAATACAGGTGTGAAGAGCGAATTAGGTGTCTCTATAAAAACTCAGCACATTTTCCATAACAGCAGTCAACATCAGAGCCACATCTGCTGGGGGATTTGGTTGCACAGGGTGCCACAAAGGCCCACAGGAGGTGGTGAGGTCCTTCCAGCAAAGAGCTTGTGATCAGAGCAGCAGAGGTATCAACCTCCCCACCTCTCCTGGCAGAAATCCTGCAGCCGCTGCCTTCTCTGTTGGCTTAGAGTCAGGATGTGTGACTGCCACCTCCTGATGAGGATGGTGGAGGGCATCACTGCCTGCTGGGATGACGGAAGGAGAGCAGCACAGGCAGGAGTTTTCATACCATGTCCAAAGGCACCAAAGGCCACTTAATTTGACCTCCCAAAAACAACCACCTCTAAGGAAGGAGGAAGTTTTCTTGTGTGGTGGCAGGACCTCTCCTGCAAGAAAAATAAAAATACTGTGGGATATGAAGCACAAAAGACTCATTTCTCAGGTCCTCTCCTCTGATCTTTCCCAACCCAGTGCCTCTCTGCCAGCAGAGCACCAGCTGTGCTGGGATGCGATCTCCTTGGGCAGGTGTGCTCTGAGTTTGGCCCCTTGTTTTTCAAAAAGTTCCCAAAAAACCCTCTTTTTTAAGCATTGCAAGCTGACTTTGTGTAGCACAGGGTTCCTCCATTTCCCACGGCGTCCTAGTGTGTTACATTCGTGATGGAGAATCCAGCTGGCCAAATCCTTTGGCCTGGAAATGTGTGGAAATACACGGACAGAGGCTTGCCCCAGCCTTGTAGGAATGATAAGATACATTGCATGTTCAGATAGGCTTTACAGGGGGTATATGGATTTGCTGTATATGGAGTTATATATGCATATATATGCAATAAGACAGGTGGGGTTGTACCTACTTCTTCATCTTCTGGTTCACAGTACTAAATGGTTCTGTGTCACTTGAGGAAGGGGACAGTTTTCCTGATGGCCAGGAAAGGGTTGTTGGGGAACTCTTTAAAAAGTTTGCACCATTGAAATAACGTTGATCCAACATCTTGTTGGAATCAGAAGGTAAATCAGGCTGAATACCTTGCCAAAAGGAAATCCTTGGTTGTGCAGAGGTGATGGCTGGTACCTCATGGCACTTTTGGTGGTCCTTGTCTGGGGACAGGAACAGGAAAGGATGGCAAAGAGAGGAACAGCCCCATTTCCTGGAGAGGATAGAGTAAAAGCCTAAGAGTTAATCCGTTCTTTGCAAAAGGCCTCGGAATCCCTCTATTCAGTAGAAAAAGTAGGAATCTTGTGCTTCTTCCATGTAGCTGGTGTGTCTTCAGGGCTTTGAGATGATCAAAGCCATGAGGGGCTGCCCTGCCTGTCCCAGCCAGGATTGGGGATCACAGCCAGCCTCAGGTGAAGGACCATCACCTTAAGCTGTGACTGAGTTCTGTGTCATCTCTTCCTTCACCTGTTGGATGAGATTTTAAGAGGGGTGTTCCTGCACCTGGGAAGTCCATCCTACATAAAGCCCCTGTGAGGGGAGCTACAGCAGAAGGCTGCACAGGTCCTCCTGGCTCATACACGGAGGGAAAGGGGTTGGGAGCAAAGAGGCTCAGGAGCCCTCCCCATCTCCTTTAGCACACCCCAAATACTGAAAGATTTTAAGAACAGAACTACAGAAATGTCCCCAAGTTTCTCTTGCATTGTCTGACTTTATTTACTTCCTAGCGTTAACTTGGCTTTGCACTTAATAATCAGGAAAAAACAGTCTGGATATTTTTTTTCGTGTGTGTATGTGTTTTCTGGACTTAATTAGATTCAGAGCTGGGGCAGGCAGAAATATCCTCCTTCCCTGGAGAGCCCCGGGTGGCTGTCAGGGACGGTTTCCTCTTCCTGAAGCAGGAGGGTTGTGTAAGCGCCCCTGACCCTCCTGCTGGCGCCCACGCCGCGCCCTGGGTTATCTGGGGTGAGGGCACGGAGTGGGCATCCCTGTCTCCACTTCCCAGTCACAGCCTACGCTGCTGAGAAACCTCCTGGGGCTCATCCCAGCCCAGCCGTGTGGCCCTGGCCTGGGTCTTTCAAGGAGGTGGTTCTGCCTAGGGACAGCCCAAAGGATGGTCATGGTGGGCTCAGGGCCAGGCAGGGAACGTCCCATATCCGCTGGCGGCTCCACTGAGGAGCGTAGGCAAGCTGTGATATATTTCTTTTCCCATTATATTTAATTTTACAGACCCTCGGGGACACTCAACCACCTACAGTGATTAGTTCGACTGATTAAGCTGCTTTTCCTCTTGTGACAAACTCCTTTTGTGAAGGGTTTTCAATAGCCACGCTGCTCGGGACATTGTTCCTGTACAATTTCCTTTCAAAACACCATAAAGGGCACTCTACCGCTTCACCCTGTCGTAAAACACCGCAGGAATCAGCTTGGCCCAGCTTGCTCCTTCAAGGGCAGGATCTCCTCATTCAGGGACAAGATACAGGGTCAGGTGGGAGCTGCAGGACCACGTGGTGCCGGAGTGAGATGGAGCCACGAGCAAGGGGGATTCAGGATGAGATAAGATATGGAAAGCAAAAGTTTTCTGCCTGTTCTTTTCTCCTTCTGTTTGTTAATAAGAGGAACCAGGGTCACCCAGGGAAGTGAAGGATAAATAAACTTGAGAGCAGAGAGAAGGAAATGCTGCTTCACACGTGTCAGCTGGTTCAGCTTTCCCTAGCAGGGGCTGGGGGCAGATGCAGATGCCCCTGAGGTACCCAGGGGTAAAAGGTGCAGGGGCAGAAGGGCAGTTTCTGCTGGACAAACACACTGCTCTGAGCAGCAAAGGGACAAAACCTTCAATTTAATTAATACTGGAAGTCAGAGGAAGGTCTGATTGACACCAAGGGAGTAACAGATAGAGGGAACTGGAGGGAGTTGCAGCAGCACAAAGTCATTCCTCTCTGTAGTTACTTCCATGCCTTCTCATGAGGCTGTTGGGTAGGTCCTGGTCATCTGGATCTGGTGGGTCCAACAGCTGCTCTCTAGGCAAGGTGATGATGGAGCACAGCAGAGGTGAGGGGAAGGGAAGGGTCAAGCTGGAGCCCTTTTGACCTGCACAGCTCTGCTGGCCGGACACGGTGCCATCACCCTGCCCCACTGCCCTTCCTTCCAGGAGCTGAGCAGAAGGCTCTGCCAGGGGTCACACCACGGGCACTCCACTCCTGGGAGAGGAGGTTGTCGAGAGCAAAGCCTGCACCGGACTCCCCGTTGAAGGGGCAGTGCTCAAATGATCAAAAAGCCACCTCCTGACACCCTATGGACATGCAGCTGGTGTGGCTCCGCCATGGGTGGAGCTACTGGGCAGCACTGCAGCTTCTTGTCAGGAGAGAACACTTGGTGGTGAGGTGTGGAGGTTCTTTGGCTCCATCAATACTTTTTGCTGCCTTTTACCATGGCTCAGTGAGCAGGGCACAGCATGGCAATGGGCAGCAGCTTTAAACAGCCAGAAGGCGGGATTAGATTAGGTATTGAGAAAGAATTGCTGGCTGTGGGGGTGGGTAGGTCCTGGCACAGGGTGCCCAGAGCAGCTGTGGCTGCCCCTGGATCCCTGGAGGTGTCCAAGGCCAGGCTGGAAGGGACTTGGAGAAACCTGGGATAGTGGAAGGTGTCCCTGCCCATGGCGGGCGTGGAGCAAGATGAGCTTTAAGATCCCTTCCAACTGAACCCATTCTAGGATTCTGTGATATCCTTGTGCAGTAATCTGAGCCCTGGAACCTCCAGGGCACAGATGATTCAACAGCTCTGCAGAAGCCATTCGAAATTCAGCCAAATTTACATCGAGCATCAGTCCTGGGCCAGGTTATCTAAGAGAGAGTCACCTGCCCCAGCACCATCCCCCAAGCTGCACATGTAAGGTCCTCCCATGGGGTGATGGAACACTGGGAGCAGTGAGGTGGAGCAGGTGGTATTTAGCATCCATAGGTGAATTTGTTTTGCCTGTCACCAATGTCTCGAGCTGTGGCAGGCTGAGTAGGGGCTCTCCACCCAGCTGCTCTCATTTCCAGCATTGTGGGCAGCCCCTGAGGCCTCACGTGCTTGGGGGAGTCAGTGAAAATAAACTCAGCCAGGCTTCACCCCCAAGGCCTGGTGGTGTGGCCACGATCCTGCCAGACCCACAGAAGGGGTGCTATGCTCACAGATCCTTTCCTGATGGTGGCAACAGCCAAAAGGATTCTGCATTTTATGCATGTGCAAGGATAAAGCACTTCTGTAAAAGCTGGAGAGCTCTGGAGGGCTCAGTGCTAACAGCAAGAGAAAGATAAACCTTTGTGGTTTCAACAGGACATGGTCCTCATGAGCAGGACGTCAGGGGATGTGTGTCCATTGCTGTTCTCCATATCTGCTCCATCCTCCTTTTGTGCCTAGCTAAAGACCTGCGCAGAAGGCTTAAAAGATACTCATCTAAGCAAATTTAATCCTTTCCTTTCATTGTTCCTTTATTTCTAATGCCAGGAGGCAGTGGCAGGAGCAAGCCGGGTGCATTTTCCGGCCACAGGGTTGCCACCTCTCAACTGAGACGGCTTTTGTCATAGCATAAAAACTCTAAAACACAAAACCTTTTATACCCTTTCTTTCCTTCACAGTCTTGGTGGCTGAAGTGACCCCTGTCCTGCAGACTAAATTTAACCCAAATAGCCAAGCTGCCAGTAGACTTTATGGCATCGGGAGGCTTTTGCAGGTTGTTTTTGTCCATCTCTGCCACTGACTGCAAGACTTTATGTGTCACCAGCAAAGCACATTACTGTTATGAAACCTCGATAGAAATGTATGGCCTGCTGGATGGGCTCAGGGTCTTATGATGTTGCTTCACCGAAAGCAAAATATTTGCTCCAGAAAAAAAAAAAATCCAGAACTTCAGCGTGTGGCTGTGGCGGAGGCTACAGTAGAGGTGGTTTTCATGAAAACTCCCTATTTTCTAGGTATCTTTTTACTGTGTGGTACCTGGGGCTATTCTGGAGTTGAGTGAGTTGCTGTCACTGGTGGCTCTTCACAGGTGCTCCAGGCCAGGCTTGTATAGCAGCCTGGTCTGGTGGAAGGTGCTCCTCCTGCTCATGGCGGAGATGGAAGAATGTGATCGTGAAAATCCCTTCCAACCCAAACCACTGTGTGATTCCGTAACTTCTGTGAGCATTTTGGGATGGGAACAGCAGCTCATGGTGGCTCTACAACTGTGGGGAAGGTTAGGAGAGCAGCCACTCTTTAAGTTCAAGGCTTTGGGGGGACTTGGGAGACCTCATTCAGTGCTCACCTTTATCAGGGACTGCTGGGCTTCATCTCCATGATCACAGGTGCTATTTCAGGTGTCCTAGGTTGTCTCAAACTCCATGCAAGGAGCTGTCAGACACCAGACCTCATGATTCCACCATCAAAAATGGCTGGAAGCCGAACAAGATGCCGAAAGGCACCTCCAGTGTCACTGCCATCTGCATCCCACTGCGTGTGTCCATAATTATGTTGACCAGATATGAACCAGAGGTCCAACTTTCCATTATGCTCAGAGGGGATGTATTCAATGAAGTTTGGAGGATGCTTCACCCCCACATAAGAAAAGTTTGCCTGTTCATTTTACAGGGAACAGATTTCCTTGCTTTATTTTGCCTTCCCATGTTGACCAGAACCAAGGAAGTCTGAAAAACAAAGAGACGTGGGAGGAGTTGAGCCGAAACACCTCACACTGGAGGGAGTGCTGGGACAAGGATTTGTTTCTGGACTCTCTTCAGCAAGAACAGACACTTCAGACTGGGCATCCCAGTCTCGTTTGGGATTGAGACTTTCATTAGAAGAGCATGTAGTGGTAGGACAAAGAGAAGCGAGTTCACACTGGCACAGGGCAGGGTTGGATGGGCTTTTGGTAGGGAATTGTTCCCAGTGAGGGTGGTGAGCTCCTGGTACAGGCTGCCAGAGAAGCTGTGGCTGCCCCATCCCTGGAAACGTCCAAGGCCAGGCTGGATGGGGCTTGGAGCAACCTGGGACAGTGGAAAGTGTCCCTGCCCATGGCAGGGGGTGGAATGGGATGATCCTTAAGGTCCCTTCCAACCCAAGCCCTGAGTTATATGGTGAAGTACCTGGACCCTTGCTCTTTTTCTTTCCTCTTTTGAAACCAGATATAACACACATCAATCACAAAGTGTACAGCGAATTAAAAAGAGCTGAGATAGGAGAGAGGCCATGGTGACACTTCTGAGGTCTACCAGCCAAACTGGCTTGGTGCTGCTGATGAGCAGGATTCAACACCAGCCACTGGTCCCTCAGCAGCCTGTGTGAGGTGTGTGTTAGCCTTTTCTTGCCCTTGTTTTTTGCATAAACAGGTGTCAACAGAACTGTTGTCATCACAGATGGGAGGGTTTAGCCCTGAGCCCCTTAAAGGCTACAACCCCTAGCTCATTGTCACATCAATCATCAATTTGCATCTCCTTCCAGAACTTTTCTTCAGGTAGAGATCTGGTGGGTGGAAGTCCAGTCGATTCATCTGTTGTCCTAAGGTAGAAACAGGCTTAACTGGAGGAGTCTGAGGAGACCCCTGGAGTGGTTTTCAGGAGGTGCATGGCTGGGGTGCTTTTCGCACATTTCAAGCAAAATGTGAGTTGACCCAAGCCTTTGGAGTTTAGTGAGATTTCGGGAAGTTGGTTGATGATCTGTGCCTAAGCTGTGTTGTGGATGTTTATGTGTTCCCTTAGATTTGATCCTAAGTGTGAAGACAAAAAAAATGTGTGTTCTGAGGTGTGTTATGGACACATGAAATCATGGGAGGATTGGTAACTTGGCCCTCAAGCAGCATGATTTGTAGTCCTATTTAAAGGACTTATTTTAAAGCTATTCTTCTAGCTTGTGTTTGAAAGACATTATTAATTTATTTTATATGTAAATCTACTCCTCTGCATTTATTATTACCTAATTCTCAGGCATTGCCTTCTTTTTTGCCGTTTCATTTGTTATTAAAAAATGGCTTTCTCTTTTGTTTCCCTTCCTTAATCTTGCACTGAGTGTTTAAAGATACACACAGCCAAGCTGTCCCAGCACGTTGTCTCCCAAGACTTCTTTTCTCAATGGATCTTCACCAAAATAAATCTCCACGCTTCTTCCCACAAACATCCCATTGGCAAGTCTGGAAGTTGGGATGCATCTTCTTTGGGCCAGGTCATTCTTGTACTGGAAGGATTTAAGAGAACCCCAGCCATCACTCAGGAGTGTGACATGCAAGATATTTGTCTGAAAACTCTTTGCAATCAGCTGACAGCGCATATTCGTGCAGTTTTCCTGCGGTCTTGAAGGGGTTGCACTATTTCCAGAGCAAATCCATTCATGGCCAGCACTAAGGCTCCTCTCTCACAAATAAAAATAGTCACAGGAGCGGCTCTCACCCCGCGTTTGAAAATTGCAAGTTATATTGGGTGAAGGCGAAGGTGAACGTGTTTTACAGCTGGCACAAATGTGTCGGTTTTAAGGCTGTGAAATTTTGGAAGAGCCTTAGAAACCCATTCCCAGAGGTCAACAGGACAAAGCTCTCCTGCTGAGCGAGTGAATAGAAATGAGTTCATAATTACAGAGTATAGTAGCTTTTTCACCGTTTTAATTGACGTTTTTCAGAAAGGAAGAGAACTTAAAACAATACAGAAATGTCTTTTGTTCTTTCAGGGCCATTTGCTGAGGGCTTTTCAGTGAGAGGAGAGGATGTTTATTAAAAACAACAATATCAAGATGTTATTTTAGGGGTGAAGGGCCATTCCTAGCTGAAACAAAACTAAATGCTTGAGATGGACTGGGCACTCACTGAAAATTAGCACTGAGCTAAATGGTTTGCAGCACATTACTGAACTTCTGTTGGAACAGAAGAGAGAGGAGGGGAAGGAACTGAAGAAGTTGAAACGCTCCTTCTCAGTAGGGTTTCCAAATCAAATTAATTAGGTTTAACAGCACATGGGTCTGAACCCTTGAAGCAGCATCTGGAAGTCGGAGGTTTATCCTCATCCTTATGCTCCCGTCTTCTCCATGCTCTCCTGGGAGCTGATGAGGCTTACTGGACTTTGGGGGTGCAGAGGGAGCACCCCAAACCCAGCAGGGGTGTCACAGCCATCCATGCTGAGCAGGCTGTGGGAGAGTTGAGCCAGCATAGTGGTGGCTGTGAAAAACTGCCTATTCTCCAAGAGAAACAAATGCAGGATCGATTTTTAATATATATATATATATTTATTTTTTTTTTAAGGAAAAAAGTGAGTCTGCTGGTGTACTTGTCTGCAATGGAAAATAGGAATACTAGCATCTAAATAAATCACAGTGTTTAGAGTGTAGTGATGCAAGAAATTCTTCTAAGCAGGTGGAAGCACCTTAGCAGAGATCTTAAAATGACAGGTGCAGTTCTGCCTAATATTTAGAAACTTCGAACCAGTGATGAAGGACAGGTCATGTTTTCAGGAGTAGCTGCAATAAGGGCGCATCTCCAAAAGGAATTATGGAATGGTTTGGGTTGGAAGGAACCTTGATAATCACCTAATTCCAACATCCTGCCGTGGGCAGGGACACCTTCCACTATCCCAGGTTGCTCCAAGCCCCATCCAACCTGGCCTTGGGCGCTGCCAGGGTTGGAGCAGCCACAGTTGCTCTGGGCACCCTGTGCCAGTGCTTCATCACCCTTGTAGGGTCATGATTACAGGAAAATGAACATGTATTAAATGAACCAGCCTAATCTTCTGGAACTAAAGAACAAGGTCATCTTTGTAAATAAAAAAGCTGATGTTGCAAGAAGAAAGAGGAAGCAGAAAAGCTGCTGACAGACATAGGGTTGTCAACCCGAGTTAAATGACATTTACAGTATCAACCAAATTGATTGAGAAGAAGTTGTATGCTTTACTTGTGGGCAAGTAGATATACCAATCAAGAGATGCGTGGACAAAGCGAAGCTACCAATCAAATAATTTGTGGCAGTGTAAACCAAGATAAGAAGTAAATATAAACAATGTTTAGAAGCACAATAAATGGCTTTTGCTAGATTCATATTGAATCGTGCAGAGTCCTTTGCCTTCTCTCCTGACAACCTCACAGTCAATAATTTCTTCCTAATGCCAAATTTAAATATCTTCTCCTTTAGTTTAAGACCATTCCCCCTTGTCCTAATCACAGAATATGTTAAAATGGAAGGATCCCATCAGGGTCATCACATCCAACTCCCTGTTTCTCACAGTACAACCTAAAACTAAACCACATGACTAAGAAAGCTGCACCAGCTGAGCCTCCTCGAGGAAAAGATGAAGAGGTCCTTAACGTGTTGCTGGTCCTTCGTGATGAGACTTCAAAAGGACTTAAGTGTTCATAGTAGTGGCAATCCCTGCAAGTGGGTGCTTGCCCTGCCTGCCAGAGCAGAGGGGCTGGCAGAAGGCAGTTTAGAGACAGATCATCATTCTGGTTTGATTTTCTGCAAAATCGCTGGGAATTATTACGCTAAATTAATTCTCCGGGCTGCAGGTCCCCAGAGGACAAGACCAACCCAGCAGTTTGTTCCTGGCAGGGCTCAGCTGGGTGATTGTGTTACCACGGCCTAATGAATTACGGTCCGTGAGGAATTGTCCCCGTGTGCCACTTGGCTGTGCCTGCCACCCCCTCCCAGCTGGGACATCACTCCCCTTATCTCGTGGTTGCCATGCCATCCTGCATCAGCACAGTTTTTAACTTGCCGTTAGATGTGGTGTTGGTGTGCTGGAGCTGGACAGAAGGGCTGTAAGAGCGGGAGGAGAGAGAGGTGTGATGGGTCACACAAGGCCACCTCACTTGATGACCAGCAGTGGACAGCAGGAAGAGGGTGAGAGGAGCAGTGTGTGCATGCAATGCTGCTTCCCAGCAGTGCTCTCCCCTTCTTAATGGTTGGACTAGATGGTCTTAAGGTTTCTTTCTCCTGTAAGCACTGAATGGCTGCAGTAAAGTCTCTGCAGACCCTTCCCCAGGCTGAACAACTGCAGCTCTCTCGGCCTTTTCTCATAGGAGAGATGCTTCAGAACCCGCTGAGCAATTTTCAGTCCCCCTTCTGGGATACCTTGGTCATCTTCACAGAATGATTTGGGTTGGGAGGTACTTGAAAGGTGATCCAGTTCCACCCCCTTGTCAAGGGCAGGGACACCTTCCACTATCCCAGGTTGCTCCAAGCCCTGTTCAGCCTGGCCTTGGACACTGCCAGGGATCCAGGGGCAGCCACAGCTGCTCTGGGCACCCTGTGCCAGGGCCTTACCATCCTCACAAGAAGATCTTCTTCTAACAGCTAATCTAAATCTCCCCGCTTCAAGTTTAAAACCATTTCCCCTTGTCCTATCCGTACTTGCCTGTGTAAAAAGTCACTCAGTCTTGTTTTTATAAGCACCCTTTAAGTACTGGAAAGCAGCTGTGAGGTCTCCCTGGAGCCTCTTTTCTCCAGGTGAACATCCCCAGTTTCCCCAGCCTGTCTCCAGAGCAGAGGGCTCCAGCCCTCAGAGCATCTCCATGGCCTCTTCTGGACTCCATCCAGCAGGCCCATATCTTTGGTATTGCTTGTATTGGTGTTGCTTCCGTAGCTGATGGTGTGATTTATTTATTTTTACCCAACATGTGAGGGAAGCCTTCATTGTGCGTGCAGGTGTGGGGTGCTGCTGGGTCAGTGGGGTGTAGGATGGGTCACAGGGAATGCAGGAGCCATCTCCAGGGCAGACAGACAGATGGACAACAAAACACCTCATCAGTGTTTCACCCACAAGGTGCCTTTTGGCAGAGGGCTGCTCTCAGCACCTCCTCTTCGGCTGTGAGGAAGCTGAGGTGGAAAGAGTAACTGCACCTTCCTCCACCGCAGACCTTGTGGTGAACCTGTGGCCGCCAGATCCTCCTGCGTGTGAGCCCTGCCACCCCTGAGCCTGCCCTGCAGGGCTTCTCTCTCAGTGTCACACAGTGCAAAACACGGCTGACTACGTGATGCTATTTCAGCCGGCCAGAATTGAGGGAAGGAAATATAGCAGCAGGTTCCTCTGCACTAGGAAACCGATCTGTTATTGAAATGGCTTTCTCTTTGGTGGAGTGTTTCCGGCATGGCTCCTGGGCACTGGAAATGGCTTTATCCATCTACACCTTGTTTTCCAGCATGAGCTCGTGGAGGTGTTGTCAGCAGCTGGTTGCTGGAGTGAGTATGAAGTGAAATAACCTGTTTCTTTCTTGTGCTTTCCATGCTCAGGTATAAATGTGCCACTGCCTTGGAGTGAGCACCCAGGGCTACCTGCTGCCAAATGGCTCCCCAAAGTATCTGGCAATTGAGCGCAGAGATGAGGGCAAGCACAGGCTGATACTTTCAGTGGATATAAATAAAAGGCCTTTGTGGCACCTGCTGTCTCGTACAATGTCATTCAATGAAACTTGCCTGTTTTAAGGAGCCCACCTGCATGGTTTGGGTGGTGACTTCCAGTTTTTGGCCACGGCAAGTAACCACCCTCACAGCAAAAGAGCATCTTCCACCCACTCCTTCTCCCTGGAAGCCCAAGCTGGGGGTGTGTGGCCCCAGAGACCTGGGAGGGAACAACAAGCTGAAGCTCTGCAGGGCCTCCTGGCATGGTTAGTGCGTGAAGAAGCTGCCAGCTTAAGTTGTTTGGGCTCTTGTTGCAGAAACAATATTTCTGTCTGACCCCAGTTAGCAACTGATGTTTGCAAAATAAAGAAGTCAAGGCACTGGAAATACTTTCCATTCCAGCTCTTGTCTCAGCCCAAAATATTAGTATTAAAAATATTGCATCTATTATATGCAGCTAATATCTCTGCTGGCACATAAATCACCCAGGGATTTTTCATCTCCATATTAACAAAAAAAAAAAAAAAAAAAAAAAAAAAAAAAAAAAAAAAAAAAAAAAGTTAACTGTGCTCTATTTTTGGGTATTTGTTAACTGTTTTGTTTCCATTTATTCCTACTACAGCCACAGCAGTCTGTCTCCAAGGGACCATCTGTGGGAAAGAGAGTCCCTAGATTGATTCAGAAGGTGTCGGGGTCATTGACAGGCATGAAGGCGCTGAGTCTCTGCTCTTTCTCTGATAATGTCTTTATTTAGCGTGACAGCCTCCGGGGCACGAGTGGACAACAGGCCTCTTTCTTTCATTTAAACTAACATTGCTCCAGCCATTCCCAGCATTGTGCAGATGCTATGGATCTTCCTGATTTCCTGACTAAAGCTGGGGCCGTGGGTCCCCAGGCAGCAAGGGCCAAACAGCTACGTGACATCAGAGCTGCAGAAGGTGGCCCAGAGCTGTTCCTCCCCCCAGGCAGCGTGTTCCCATCCAGACTGACAAGTGAAAGCTCATCCAAGAGAAATTAAATTTTGGGAGTGAATCAGGCCCTGGCACAGCTTAGCAATTCTGTGGGAGTGTTAGGGGTAGCATGAAAGAGGAGGCAGGAGTGGGAGCAGGAGCAGAGAGCTCCTCTTGTTGAAGGTGACCCTGCTCATTGCAGAGGGGGTTGGCTAAATGACCTGTAAAAGGCCCCTTCCTACCCAAACCATCTATAATTCTATGAACTCTTCTTCTGACAGTGGGACAGAGTTAAGTAAACATTCAGGAAACAGCTTAGGATTGTCACTGGGTTGCAATAAATCAATTTCCAGATCAATCCTGGCTCCCAAATCTCTCCATTAAGTGCTATGGGCTGCTGCATCTTGTTTAAAGAATGTGGTTTAATGTGTTTGATAAAGGATTCTGGCACACGTTAAGTCCAAAGCATCTCTGCAGCTTGGGTTGATGTTTTACTGGATCCCTGTGTCGGAAGTGATTGCTTGCCATTGAGTTTGGGTCATCTCATATGTCTGGACAGCTGTCAGGAGATCCTGTCAAATCTTGCCTTCGCTCCTACGGGAAAGACATTTATTTCTTCACTAGAAAGCACTGGTATAAATAGGATATGGAAAAAAAAAAACCCTAGGACGTCTCCTTGCTGCAGGTCAAAGAGGCACAGGGGTCTAAAGGAAGACAGCTGAACACAAAGGCAGCAGGTGGGGGCTCATTGTACTATTTAGGATGTGTCCTGGGGGACAGGACCACGGAGGGATGGTGGTGGGCTGTGTCTGTGCATCTTGGCATGGGTTTAAAGTTTATATCTCTTGGAGGATTATCAGATCTCGGGTTAACTGATCAGCCTGGGTGTATTTTTAAAGGAGGCAGCCTGGAGTCTGAAGTATAAGCCCTTTTATTGCAAAGTAGTAAAAGATGATTCCATATTCATTCAAGCCACATTCTTACCAGTAGTCCAGGATCCGTTTGTGTTTGGGAAACATTGTGTACTGTGGTCGTGTCTTAATTTAAACTGTTTTGTCTAAACTGGATTCAGTTCCTTCTCACTGTGTTTTCCAATGGTTTTTATGTAATTTTTGCAATCTTGTTTACAGTACGCTGAGAATCCAACAGCGTAATTCCAAGTAATGTAGTTTACAAAGAGAGCCCTTTCCAAGCAATTTCTACATGAAATCACAGCAGTGATTTCTACATCAGTCCAGGCAGTCAGCCTTGAAGTCCAGGAGGTGCCTTCCTAGCTGGTTGTCCGCCCTGTGCAACAAGGGCCTCTATCTCGACATCCCTCGTGATTTGTGGGAGATCCAGCAAAGCATTAAAAGAGCTGTTTAGGAGCTATCTCACATGCCATCTGTACTTGGGATGTCTTTCCCAAGCTGGTGTTGCAAAACAGCTCCTTAAATTCCTCCTGAAGATTCATTTCCATGAAGCTTGGAAGAAAATAGCTGACTCAGGCAGCCTGTGCGGCCAAGCATTGCGGAGAGCGAGGGCTGTCCCTGGGCTTCAGCAGTACTGAGGTTTGCTTTTCAGCGCTTTGAGCCCATCCCGAGGGGTGTTGTGCCGTGTCCCTTCAGCCCAGCAGCCCTGTCTCTGCTCCTGCAGCACAGTCTGCAGGTCCTGCGAATGGGGTGGGAGAAGTTTGTCGTTCTTCCATTTGCTTGTGAGCCATTGGGAATGTTGGGTGTAAAGACACAGAATCACACTAACACCATAGCTGGGTTCAAAGGGACCTTGAAAGCTCATCCTGGCCTTGAATGTTTCCAGGGTAGGGCATCCACCACCTCTCTGAGCAACCTGTGCTGGTGTTTTACAATCATCGTTGTGAAAATCAGTGCTGCCATGCTGGTTTATAGCGACTCTAATTAAGCTCTAGAGGAAAAAACAAATTCATCTCTAGCATACAAAGGCAAATGTGGTGTCCAGGTCCAAAGGAAGGGTTGTCAGCAGTGATTCTACCTCAGGACCGAGGTGGTGGCAAAGAACATTGTGCCCACGTAGGCAACTCGCATGAGGGTTTCATAATGCTTTTCCCAGCAGCCAGAGACTCTGAGCCTCATCACAAACATCTCTCCCCCCACAGCGTTGTTTTGGTTGGCTGTGCTTGTCTTCTGGCGTTCATTGTGTGTTTGTAAAGATGCATACATGTAAGACTTAAAGCATGCACTTCATCTCAGCTGTTCAAAGATGGCTTTAAATCTTGATCACCGTCATTTTGACAGGTGGACTTTCCACACTTCCAAGGTACCGTGTCTGTCCAGATGACGTGGGCTCAGTCTAGCAGTTGGGGTGGTCTCTACCCCTGGTGACAGAAAGGCATGAAAGAAGTGTGAATAATTTCATTTTTGTTTTCAGGGGTGAACATGACATCTTGTTCCCTTCTCATCTGAGAAAAATGCAAACAAAAATGAAACTGGAGCCAAGTGAAACCAGTTTGAGAGAGAAAGCCAAAGGGAAAACACAACACAAATCCTGTGTTCTTCATCCTTGGAGCTGGTGGTTATTGCTTTCTGTGGGGTTTTGAGGTTTTTTGATTAAATTGTGTGGAACTGTCAAGCTTCTTTGAGCGTTTCCCATTCTCAGACATAGCGAGGATAGAAAATGGCCGGAGTTGGGCTCTGATGCTCCCTGCATCAAAGCAGTACTGAGTTATCATTTCCCATGCACGTGAAACATCAGAGTGCCTTTGATGGAGGTAGGCTTGCTGAAGAATACTTCTGGGGGAAGTTAGGCTACTAGAACAGAAATTCAGATCCTTTTCCTCATTATATTAATAACAGTATTCCCCAGACCTCTTGGGACCAGTTCAGATGCTAGAAAATTCTGCCAGGTTCTAGCTGGGATCCTTCAGTCCCTCCAGTTTGGACCATAATATCTTTTAAATGCTCAAAGCCAGTGAGGATGGGTTTTTCTAATGACAGCAGCACTGCCATACCCAAACTCCTGCAGCAGTGCTTGCTTTGGGGTATCAGTCCAATTGTGGTCTGGCTGGAATATGCTTAGTTCAGAACAACTCGGCCTGAGGACATGAGTTTGTCCAGGGGATGTTTCAGAGGATTTTGCTTCTTCCTTCCCTTCCCTCTTCAGGCTGAGTTTCCTGGGCATCTAGCTAGTACAGCCAGGAATAGCCCACACGCTAAATTGAGAATTTTACTCTTTCGGTGGTGACTCTTAAGAGGATTCCTTCCTAATTTCCCTTCCTCAATGGAAAACTGTGTTGAGACTTTCAGAAAGAAGTTGAGAGAGGTGGCCTGACACCCCACAGAGCGAGCCCCACCAGTCCTCTATTTTCAGGACCAGCTGCTGAGTTCCTTGGGAATGCTCTGCTTCCCCAGCCTTGAGGGCTGTCATGGATAGGAAGGATCTGGGGTCATCACGGGAGTGGAAGAGTCCATTCCTGCAGCAGATCCTGGGAGTGTTCCAGGCCAGGCTGGATGGGGCTTGGAGCACCCTGATGTAGTGGAAGTTGTCTGATCAGAGGTGGAACTGAATGATCTTTAAGGTCCCTTCCAAACCAAAACATTCTGTGATTCTCTGATCTTAATCCGTCCCTTGCAATAACAGTTCCTAATTAGTTGCAGGCATGTTAATTGCAGAGCAAACGATGAGATTTTCCGAAGACTTAGCTTTATATTCCTGATCCTCACAAAGAGATGAGACCCTGCCCAAACAGATGAAAGGGTGCAGAGAAACTTACTCTGTCAAATGCAGTAAGGAATGTGTTCATTTGAGCACTAGAAGGATTCAAGGGATGGAGGAGGTTTGATCTTGGCACCACTCTTCATTCTCAACCTGTTTCCTGAGTGTCTGCAAGTCCATATTAGTTGTCAATTTCTGGGTGGCCCTGGCTATGCCCAGCAGGTGTTCTGCTCTGCACAAAAGCAGGACTGAATCAGAATTTCTGCTTTGCAAGGAGATTATGGTGTCCTGGAGGGTTTGTGCCGTGGGGAAGTTGGCTGAGATTGAGCCATGCAGGTTCTCCAGAGGCAGGAAAGAGGCATGTGCAGAGACCTGGTCCCTCAGTCCCAGGACAGGATTTCAGTCTGTTTGGCCGTGCGTCATGGGGTAAATGTCTTAAGTGCCACTTTAAATGTGTAAAATCTCAGAAAATTTTAAGCGGGAAAAGACCTCTTAGGCCATCGAGTCCAACCATTCCCCAGCACTGGCAAGGCCACCAATGACCCAAGTCCCCCAGATGCCACAAATCCCTCCAGGAATGGGGACTCCACCACTCCATCCCTTTCAATTAAGGAATTTCCCAGTATCCAATCTAAACCTCACCTGGCACAGCTGGAGGCCATTTCCTCTTGTCCTGTCCCTTGTTCCCTGAGAAATGAACCTGATGCCCACCTCGGTGCATCCTCCTGTCGGAGCCACAAGATCCCTTCTGAGCCTCCTTTTCTCTAGGCTCAGCTCCCTCAGCTGCCCCTCATGGGACCAGTGCTCTAAAGTAACTCCTCACCTCTCAGTGTTTGTAGGAAGTGCTTTCCCAGATCCCTATGCAGCCACCAGGAGAATGGAGCCCTGCGTTGTCCTCCAGCTCCACACATGCCAGACAAATAGTGGGGGCTCTCAAAAGACTCATCTAGCTCAGAGGGATATGGGCAAGGATGACAGGACAGAGCAACTGTGTTTTAGACCACAGCTGTCCACGTGTCTAGAGTTATTTTCCCCAGACTTGTGCCTTCCTGCTCCTTTCCTTGGGAGCAAACGACGTAGTAAAAACTTGCAGGAATCACGTATTTCTGAGCACGTAGGCTGGTAATCACCAAGACAGCTGAAGCCTTAGATTTGTTTGCGTAGGCTTCTCCAGCAGAACAGACTTTTGTCAGATCTAAATTCTGTTGAAAGGTATCTCATTTAGTTAATTAAATTTTAAAAATGGGTGGAGAAACAATAGCAGAAGCAAAACCATCCTATTTCCAGCTTGGCAACCCTGACTGTCTCCCCTTGGTTTTTTAGTACTTTTGCAATTTCTTTGTGACTCTCAATGTCTCTTTAATTTCCATGTTGTCCGATGGCCAAATCACACTGAAGTCAGGGGGAGTTTTGAACGGAATTGGAATTTGGCCTTTGAAGTGAAAATAGTTATTTAATGTTAAATGGAGTCAAGAGATAAGAAACCATTGTACGGTCCAGTTGCTTTCTCTTGTAGCTGAATTATGGTTCCTTGCAAGGCACTGCATCCTTATGGCTAAGCAGAGGGGGACAGAGGGAGGATTTCCCAGTAACTGCAGCGTTTTTCTGGGGTGAATTCTTGCTGTTCTTGGAGGTGTCGCTGTGTGACTCAAGCTTCAGCTGTTCCTCCCTTCAGCATCTCAGACCCAAAAGACTGAGCTGGGAGGTGCATTTGGGTGCTTCCCTGGCCTGGCTCCCTGGGCTTGGCACGTCACCCCAAGGCTCCATCTTGGGACATCACCTTAAGCTGCCACCTGAGCACCTACAGTGCCGGCCTTGAACAAGCACAAAGTTGTTTCCAACAACCCGCAGTGGGAGTGTTACAGGACACCCAGGTCCCCATTCTGTCCTTTCCTGGGGCTCTCTGTGTCCCCAGCACCTTGGCCGCCCTTGAGAGCAAGCACGGGTCCTCCCAGCCTCCCAGGCCTTGAGATGTTGTGCAGTCAAGTTTCAAGATCTGAGCCTTGTTCTCCCTGCTTTGGCTCCTCTTCCCCGCAGATCCTATTTCTTCTTGGCTTTTCTTCTTCGCTGGGGTGTTGGGAAGATAAAAGCACACGAGTCTTTGCCTGAATGCTGGATGGTTGTCTAGACCCCTGACTGCTGCCAAGTCACAGACATTGCTCCTTATTTGCCATTCTCCTTCCTTTGCCTTTTATTCTTGCAACTTTTTTCCCAAAACTTTTTTAACTTTGGTGTTTTCTACCCTTTGGCCAGTGACTGCAGAGCTTTGGTCTGTGTTTGCTCTGCCCCTTGCCATGGGGACATCACCTTGTAGCTGTCCTGTGGAGAGGCAGGGCTGCCTGTTCTCCCCCGTCCTATTGCAACAGCCTCAAAATGAACAATCTTGCACATTCCACGTTGGCTTAACTAGGTGTTTTTTTAATCTTAAACTTATTTTTTCATTCGTAGCCCTTAAACATTAAGGGTTTAGTTTGTAATGCCATCATGTCTTTAGAAAAAAACTGTCCCTGCGTGGATTTCTTGGAGGAATTTGTGGCCAAGTTTGGTTCCCAGCTCATTTCCAGGCTTTTTCCCTTGCTTCTGAAATTATAGCCGTGTCGTTGTGCAACTTCTGTAATTTCTGTGCAATATTTACAAATTAAATAAAGTAGCAGATCGGCTTAGAGTGCAAGACTTGAAGTGCAACCAAACAGTTAAACTCAGATGTCAGCGAGAAGAGCAAAATCACAGAGAGCAAAACTCTTGTACACTTGGGCCTGTGAGGGCTTAGAACCAGATAAGCTTTTTCACTAACTTTTATTTTGACAGTCCCCTTTTAATAAGCATTGCTCTTTACAACGCAGTTTATGTGATTGCATTACTGGGAGGAAACAAAGAAATGCCAGGAAAACTTGATGTGGAGAATCTGTACTCATAAAATGCTTGTAGATTCCAGCAAACAGGAAAGCTTTTCCCATCTCTTTTTTTTTTTTTTTTTTTTTCTTTTTTAATTTCCCTGCAATTCAGTTGCAAGGGAAAAAAAAAAAAAGGAAGGACGAAACCAAAAACCACACACTGAATATCTCAGAAAACCGGATCTGGTGGTCTGAGTGTAAACACTAATTCCTTCCAGTGCTATGAAGAAACCTCTTCGTCCCGCATTTGTTAAACATGAGCCCTCACTCTTTATGGTTAAAAGCCAGTTGGCTTCAGAAAGTAGGTTTTGACTCCTGTGGATGCCAAGGAATACAGATTCTGTGGCAGATGGCTTTGGCAGGCAGGGTTGGAGGCTGCTGACCATTGAAATGTATTTGTGAATGGCTGCTTCCTTCGTCTGAGCGCCCTTAGCTGAGCAGTGCCAGTGATGAAAATAAAACTGATTGCTGTGGGATGGGTTTAAAGTAAAGGCCGCTATTTATCCAGATTGGGGTGGGGGTTTGGAACAAGTGATGAGGCTGACCAGGGGTTTTATCATGACTACAAAACCAGTACGGAGGCAAACCACTGTGGTCACCACAGCGCTCAAAGTTGTTTCCTTTTTTGGGGGGGAGGTGATCCTGGGGACACATCCTGTGTCACCCTCAAGCACTGCTCCCAGCAGCCTTGTAAAGAGCTGGGCATTAAAACATCCCACGGGCTCTCAGAGCCAAAACCAGTATCAAAGAGGGAGCAGGCAGGGGATGCCAGCATGCCTAGGGTAACCCTGGTGAGGACAGCCAGTGCTGGGACCATCTCCATCTTAGGTGCGTGCTGGATGATGGCATTCTGGCTCTGCTTTCTCCACTGGGGACAGCCACGCTGCAGCCTCTTTGGAAATCCGAGATGCCTGAGACTGCCAAAGCATTTCTTCCATTCAACTCGTGTTTTTTTGGGGATTTGCCGTCTCGACTACCGGTTATAGCCAGCACTGAGGGGCTTGCTTGCTCTTTCTGAGATGTTGTAGTCTCTCAAGTAAACCCTTTGGGGGCAATTCCTCCTCTTTGTAGCTCTTGGATTTCCACGTTATCCCTTTGGAGCTCTGTACACAGGCCTCTCTTTGGAGGTTGTGGTCCTGGATGCCATGCCCTCCATGCTGCCAGAGCCAAGTATGGTCCTCTTTTCATCTCTGTGTCCTGTCCTGGTGTAGCAGTGCTGAAGGAGGTGTATAAAATAAGGCCAAACAAATCTGGTGTGGGCAGACTACCAGTTTACTTAGTACCTTGCTTTTTAGTTAATTTTTTTCCACTTAGAAATTCCTGATACACTTAAAATGGCTCACTGCAAACCCATTCAGCAGTGTGCCATGTTGGCAGGCAAGAGGAGAAAGTGATGCTGTAGGCCTGGTGTATCCAGAGCTCTAAAGCCTTCAGAAAAAAAAATCTCCTGATATTTCTTCCCTACCTGACTTGCTGCTGCTGTTTTTCCTGGTTAGTGTGGAAGTAATACAGAAACCTCTGAGAATTTAACCCAGAAACCTGGGAAAATTTTTCCTGGGAACCAAAGTCAAACTTCACAAAAAGTTTCAGCTGAAATATGACTCTCACTGAAAGAAATTTAGAGGCATGAACTGTTAGGTGGCAAGAAATTGCCTCCCTTTTTGTGGTCCCCTGCCAAGGGCCAAGCTGTTTGGTGGGACAAATGTGTTGGCCCAACAGAACCGTGAAGGAATGGATGAACTTTCTTTAACTCACTTCCACCTTTTTAATTCCCTGACATTCAGCTTACAAAATGAAACAAACAAACAAACAAAACAAAACAGAAGAATCCTATTTGGCTTCCATCTGACAGGAGTTAAAACCTATTTTCTGAGGCCAAACGGCTTTTCAATGACTTTCCTTTACTTTCCAGGCGACAGCAGAGGCTTCCCAGCGGGAACAAGTCTCAGCAGCACGCGGACCATCAGCAGGGTGGCACCAAGCATAACAGGGACCACCAGAAACTCTACCAAGGAGGCCAGGCCCCTCACTCCTCGGGCCGGACGGGCCACCACGGCTACAGCCAGAACCGGCGATGGCACCACAACCAGAAGCACTCGCCCAACGACAAAGAAACGCACAGAAACGCCAAAGAGACTGAGAATTTGAAAATCGAGGACAGCTCCGCGTGCACGGCGCACGTCCCCGCCGAGGCGCCCCGAGGCCCCGAGGCCGCGGAGAAGCAGTCCCAGCCGTACGTCCCCGAGCCGGAGACCAAGAGGAAAGACAGCGTCCACGAGCGCGCTGGGGACAGGCCCAAGATCAATTTGCTTCAGTCTTCTAAAGACAGGCTGAGGAGGAGGCTAAAAGAAAAGGTATTATTTCTTGAGTTGCTCTCTTTCTGAGAGTCTGGCCGTCGGCCATTCTCCATGCAAAGGGTGGGCTCAAGGGCTCAAGGGACGTTTCTATCAATGCTCCCAACTTACTTTAATCCCTCCAGGGTCAGTGCTTCTCTTGAGGTGTCTTTGTGCTTCTTCAGGAGGCCTTTCAATGAAAGAATTGAGACTCTGAGCTTGGCTTCTTGGTTGAGGTTGCCACCATCTTGAGTTCTCCAAGGACTGGGAACTCTCCCCTTTTCCATGGGGGAAGGCTGGTGCACACATGAGCTTCCTCCTGGTCTGAAGAACTCAGGTGCTTTGCAAAAAAAGATCTAAAAAAAGTGATTTGTCTCTGCAGCTACAGAGCTAAATCCCAAACTTTGACTCTTGAGTTCTGAATAGTCAGACTCCGCTGCTTTAAAGCTGATATCCGTTTATCTCTGCAATGAATTGAAATGCCCTTATCTTCCCTCTTCCTTCCAACAACCCAACAATAACAAAAGTATTGCATGCAAGTGACGGAGGAGAAATCCTTTTTGGAAACAATATTCGGCCACAGATTTCTGAGGAATTTGGAGATGGTATCTTCATTTGCCCCCTGTGAAACTCAGATTCTTTCTCTTGAGATTCTTTTGTCAGACTGTAAAAAGCGTCCATGGGGTTATCTCTAATGAGATTTCCAAAATACAGAGCAAAAATAACCTAAACATATACAATTCCATGGGAGTGCATGTTGGAAATGTATACCATTGAATGCATGAGCATTTACTATTTCTGGATGTGGCATGAGGGGGAGTAAGAGATTTTGTTAGTTATTTTTGTGTTCTTTAAAGCAATGGGAGGATAGTAGAGACTTTCAGAGTATTCATTTTAATGTTCCTCTCAGAAATTTAGAGTCTTGAAAGAATAAAAATCTCATCAGCGCCCACTCTTGGGTGGGTTTTGTCAACACAACCTGATGGGAGGTTTGGACAACTCCCTTGGGGATTGGGTTTGTCCAAAAAATTGCTACAGGTTTGCATTGTATTAGATTGAGCTGGAGGGGTGGAAGAGAGCAGACCAGAACCAGCAGGATGCATGCCTGACACTGGGGAAAAAGGAGCAAATGCATAATAAAATGTTGAAAAGAAGCAATAATTTTTGTGGTAACGATGGAAAGTGAAAAGTGTAGCTGTCAAGAGGTGGAAAAGTCGAGAGTCTTTTGAATGCTGGCATCATGTGACTTCTTTGATCTCAGTTTACATCGTTAAGCATATATTATAAAATATATTTATAGTTATATATATATATATGTTTGTTTTATACTGAAATATATATAAAATATATTTCTGTGGGATTGAAGATTTTGCAAACATCAGGGTACTTTCTAAAGAGAAGCAAAAAAAATGTCCATTATCATGATGTCACAGACACCAGAAACTGTCCCAAGATGCCAAAGTCAGTCAGAAGTGATCAGACTTTGGCATCCTGGCTCAGCACCGTCAAGGACACGTTCTCCCTGACCTGAGGGGTAGAATTTCGGGTTTGAGTGGTGTGGGAAATGGAGGAGGGGGACATTTCTGGGGCAGGATGCATGCGCTTCTGCTTTCCAATGCTGAGGTTATACCATTGTGCCACTAAAAGATGCTTTGTCTTTTCTCTCTCTGTTTATGTCCTCCCAATCCCCTTCCCCCTTTGCTGTTTGTGCAAGGACATGGGCTGATATATCTGTTTTTTCCTTGTGTAACAGACGCCTTGTCTTTCCCTTTTCACGGACCAGGACGAAGTCACGGTGGAAAACACCGACCCTGAAAAGAATAAAATGGACAAATTAATTGAAATTCTCAACAGCATGAGGAACAACAGCAGTGATGTTGATTCCAAGCTCACCACCTTCATGGAGGAGGCCCAGAACTCCACCAACTCTGAGGAGATGCTGGGTGAGATAGTCAAGACCATCTACCAGAAAGCGGTGACAGACCGCAGCTTTGCTTCCACAGCAGCCAAGCTCTGTGACAAAATGGCCCTCTTCATGGTGGAAGGAACCAAATTCCGGAGTCTGCTCCTCAACATGTTGCAGGTAATGAGATAAAGCTGGTTGTTCAGATGCCCGTAGCATCATCTCAGTTGTTCTTATCATTTATTTGGAGCTGAGCTGTTACCAATTCATCAGTTGAATTCATCATGATGAATTCATCAGTTGAACCCAGTTGATGCGTTCAAATTACATCTGTTGCTTTGTCTGCTCACATCTTTGGTGGTTACCATAGATAATGTGACACTGAGGGCATTTTCAAGGTACTCTTCTTTCTCCTTTCATGAACTCTACATGGAATTGTGGCATCTCACACCAGGGCCTGTCTCGGTAATGAGTCAATTGCTTGAGGCAGCATCCCCATGGCATGAAAAGTAATTAACTGGGGGGGACTCTCAATGTAGGCTGTTAGAGTGGAGGGTCCATCCCAGCACCAGGTGCACCAAGACAAGTCCCTGATGGTCTTAGACACCAGGATGGTCCCTCAGCAGGCTTTTGGCTGCCTCACCTGGCTGAAGGGCTTGATTCTGGTTTCTGATTGCAAACAAAACTGAACTAATTGCGTGTTTTCTCACTATTCTGGGTGACTTGTTTATTGATATGTGGAGAACTGGTTGGTGGTTCTGCTCCAAAACCATCAATGTCAGCAGAGTTGCAGAGGAGAGGAAAAGGCAGTGGCTCTGATAACTGGTCCATGAGGTTAATGCTTGGACTTGGTCGTCTTGGAGATCTTTTCCAGCCTGGATGATTCTATAATAATGTTGGGTGATGAGACAAAAGGGCTATTCTCAACTGCCCGTGGTCTGCTGAGAGGAGTGTGTTTTGCTGCAGTGCCACCATCAGAGAGGGCGGTTGTTTTCTGGGAGGGTGTCACATGCATCTCCAATTTTCTGCCTCTAAAGACAGAGTCGAAACCTCAGGTTTCCACCCTTAATTTAAGGTGCATTTCCTTGTGGCTGTTCCCTCACACACACATCTCATCTGTGGGACATACAGAGCTCACATTCTGTTTCTCTGCCCTCCACACAAGTCTGTTGCTCTGCATCGCTCCAGTTTTTGACTCATCTTCTCGTTCTTCTTGCTGCCCTTGTTGGAGATGCTCTGTTGGATGCTGTGCCTGGCTGCCTGTGCCTTGAGTTGGCTTTGGGGCAACACAGCAAGCAGGGAAGTAAGGAGTAAAATAAAACAAGCAATGTCAGATAATTCTGCACGCTGCTTGGTCCGACTTTGTTTCTCTCATTGCTCTGTACATGTCAAACACATCTCTCCCCATGCCCACGCCCCCCTGCAAAGCTCTTGGTCAGCATACATCTCTGCCCATTACCTGCCCATTACCTGCACCAGGTGGTGATTTTTTCCAGATGAGTATTTCCAAAGGGATTATCAATCAGAGTGAGGGAAATTGCAGACAGAATCAGTCCCAGAATTAGCAGCAAGGGGCTGAAGGGAGCTCTAAACCTGCTGTGCATCCCGTTCTTCCCATACCATATCTCTCTTGCATCTTTCCCTATCAGGATGAGCAATCTAAGAATAAAGCCCAGGAATGATGGCCAGGGAGCAGCAGGGTGTTAGCCCTAAATTGATGCTGATGGCAGTCCTGGGAGGACTGTTCCAGTCTGCTTTATTCTCTTCTCCCAGCAATTCCACCCATGCGAGCAGACCCAGTAAACTGATTTATACCGCAGCATCCTGTGCAAGACTGAGTGGCTTCCCATTCAGCTCTTCACGGCATGAATGTAGGATAAATAATATATATCCTATCTCCAGAGAGACTCAAAAGTGCTTCCCAGGAACGTGTAGCCAGCCACAGTGTGGTGGGAGCGTTGTGGAGAGGTGGGGAGGAATGAAGTGCAGAGGGAGCGGGGTGTGCCGGTCACCGAGTTCGTGTGCTGAGGCGTAGAGAAGTATGCAAAAGGGATTTGTTCAGCCCCAAACTACACATCTTTTATAAATGTCTTGATGGGGCAAAAGGTGACAGATCGCTACAGGTCAAAAGCAAAGTGCTGTGTGAAATTAAATAATTTAACATTTCCTTTCTGATAGTAAAGTGTTTTGACTTTCTCCAAGCACTGTTTCATTTTCCAAACAGAACAATCAGATGCACTCAAACTGATTCATAAATACTTTGGTCAAGCCCTAAACCAGGAATATTTTGAGGTATTCAGGTCTGATAGCCCTGGGTGGAGACAGAGCCAGGTACGAGGTACGAAAGAGTCATTGCAGCTGCCTTGGTGTGAAATAAGGAGGTTGATTATCAATTTCAGTATGATTTGTTGGAACTGATACGGTGTATTATCAGTATTAATAAGGCATGTTTGATATTACATCATGTTACGGAGTAATGTGAATATCCTATTGATGTATTATATGTTAATACATTTATATCAATTATTATATATCCATACATATACACATATATATATATCCATATGTTATAATCATATTTTTATATGATTGATGATAAGACATTACCCAGCTACAGTCCTGGCCCTTCCACTCTCAGATATTTTCCACCGGCCATTTTTAGATAATTTGCCGTTAATTAAAAAAAGAAAAATAAACCTTTAATGAAACACTTGCTGCAGAGCAGGATTTGTGTCTCTCTAGCACCTTTCAGACTAATCTGATCCCCGGACGTAAGGAGCTCGGCTTGCTGGGCACCGGCGAGCTGGGGAATTACTGTGCCGGGGTGTGATAAATCGGGATCAGTGTGATCCCTCCCCATGCTGCTGGCGCCTGGGGCTGCACCGCTCACCCCCACATCTGCTCCCGGCAGATGCTCCTGTTTTGCAGGGGCTTGTTTGTCCCTTTCCCTCAGGACTGCGATGGCAACAGCTCACCCCCACCAGAGGAGCTCAGGAATTGGTGCATGAACCTGTTGAGGTGCCCTGCCAGCATGGTCGTACCTGCAGACAGCATCCCTTTACCTGTAAGACAGCGTCCTTGTATCCTGCTGGACATTAAAACAAGCAGCAAGGTTTTTGTGGGGTTTTTTTTCTGCAAAACAGTCAGTAAACTGTCTTTTTAATCTGGCTCCTCTTCTATTTTCAGCTGTTGACAAGGTGCTCATGCTCAAAGGTTGCATATGTTCGCGGCTTATATTAGGGCACTTGGTTTGGTCCCAAAAAGGATGGCAGTGCCGCAGCACGAGGGTGTTGTCACATCATCCTCCTCCCTGCCAGCAGCTCCTCTGAAGAGCTTCCCTACAGCCAACATGGTCCCCTTCATCCTCTAAGAGGATCCACCAGGAAAACTTTGGTTTCAGTTTATCCTTCACTCTTATGTTTTGGTCTAGAATCTTAGCTAAGTCTTGAATTTCGGTGCTGCCTACCGCTCAGGAAAAGATGTGGAAAAGGGAGCCATGGGTTGGGCAGCTGGTAGAGCTGCTGTGTGGGAGCTTGGCACTGGAGGGATCATTTGGCATCTGGGTTGTCCAGCCCTGGCACAGGCTGCCCAAGCAAGTTGTGTAAGCGTCACTCCTGCAGGGATTTAAGAGCCACGTGGATGTGGCACCTGGGGACATGGGTCAGTGGTGGCCTTGGCAGTGCTGAGGGAATTGTTGGACTTGATGATCTTAGAAGGCTTTTCCTACCTAAACTGATCTGTAGCTCTGTGACTTGGGTTCGTTTTCCTCCTTGAAGAGTTTGGTTTAGTCTTTTGGTAGCAAAAGCAATTTTGAGCTGTGTGAGCCCTTGGGTTCGACCTAAGTGAGTTCGGATGGCTGGGGACATGAAAGAACATCTTAATGGACACATATAGGCAATTTCTTCATGCCTCTAGAAATATCTTCTTAATTAATACATTGAAAATAATTCTCCTGCAAGAGGTTTTTGCTTAACATTGTTTCATTTACTGGCATGAGCCTAGGCTCTTTTTTTTCTTTTTCTTTTTTTTTTTTTTTCCTTTTTCCTTTTTTTTTTTTTCCCTTTTTCCAGTCAAGGAGGGTGTTGTTAAGCAATGTGCCCCAAACCCTTTACATGTAACATAAGTTGGAGCACTCCTCTGCTGGAACAACCGTGCTCTTTATAGCAGAGCTGTGTCTGCATCTGAGCTATGCAGAGCCAAGTGTATTATTAGAGTGGACATCACTGGGGCTGTAATTGTACACTGCTCCCCTTGGCAACCACAGCCAACAGCACATCAAACAGAAGGCTGATAGCTTCTTTTAATAATAATAATAAAATTTAAAAAAAATCAAAAATCACGCAATGAACATCCCGACACAGAGCAGCAGAGCCCGCTGGCCTGCAGCCAGAGCCAGTGCCTGGTGCATCCCTGCACATGGAACTGCGTTGGTGTCAGAGGAGAAGGGCTGGTTCTGCTGGATGCCCTGTGGCCTACCCTGCTGTGTGCTCTTGGATACCCTGTGGCATGCCCTAATGCATGCCCTAAGGCACACCACATTCGATGCCTCATAGGATACTCTGTGGCATACCCTATAGCACACCCTGATGCATCCCAAAATTTATACCCTAATGCATACTCAGTGGTGTACCCTAATGCTTAGCCTGTTGGAAACCCTGCGGCATTCCCTGGTGACTGTCTTGTGGTAGGACCTAATGGACTTCCCATGGCATATCCTATGGTACACCCTAATGCATACCCTATTACACACCCTTCCCCCATGGCATATCCTATGGTATCCTAATGCACAACCTGTTACACACCCTAATGCACTTCCCGTGGCATATCCTATGGTCCATCCTAAAGCACACCCTATTACACACCCTAATGCACTTCCCATGGTGTATCCTATGGTACACCCTATTGCACACCCTATTACACACCCTAATGCACTTCCCATGGTGTATCCAATGGTACACCCTCATGTACACCCTATTACACACCCTAATGCACTTCCCATGGTGTATCCAATGGTACACCCTAATGCACACCCTATTACACACCCTAATGCACTTCCCGTGGTGTATCCAATGGTACACCCTATTGCACACCCTATTACACACCCTAATGCACTTCCCATAGTGTATCCAATGGTACACCCTCGTGTACACCCTATTACACACCCTAATGCACTTCCCATGGTGTATCCAATGGTACACCCTAATGCACACCCTATTACACACCCTAATGCACTTCCCATGGTGTATCCAATGGTACACCCTAATGCACTTCCCATGGTGTATCCAATGGTACACCCTAATGCACACCCCATTACAAACCCTAATGCATTTCCCATGGCATATCCTATGGTCCATCCTAATGCACAGCCTGTTACACACCCTAATGCACTTCCCATGGCAGAACCTATGGTCCACCCTAATGCACACCCTATTACACACCCTAGTGCATATCCTATGGTATATCCCAGTGCATACCCTATGGTATATGCTAAAGCATTCCCTATGGTATATCCTAATGCATTCCCTAATACACATCCTGTTGCACACCCTAATGCCTAGCCAGTTGCACACCCAAATGCATACCTTATGATTTACCTTACTGTATATCCTGTTGGATATCCTGTGGCATACCCTAATGAACACCCCATGGCATATCCTGATGAATTCTCTGTGGCATACCCCATGGCTTGCCTTATTGCCTACCCTATTGCACGCGCTGTTGCACATCCTGATACATTCCCAATGGCAAACCCAGCTGCACACCCACACAGGGTTTCTTCATTGTCTTACTGCAACCTCTTGATGCCCCAGAAATGGTCCTTCCTTGGTCAGTGCCGTGTTTGGCTCTGGGTGTAGGAACTTCACAGAAACACAGAACATCCTGAGCTGGAAGGGAGCCACAAGGATCATGGACTCCAACCCCTGATCTTGCACAGACACCCCACCTAAAGAGCATTGTCCAAATGCTCCCGGAGTTCTGGCAGCCTTTGGGCCATGCCCCAGCACCCTCTGGGGGAAGAGCCTTTTCCTGATATCCAATCCAACCCTCCCTGGCACAGTTCCAGCCATTCCCTGGGTCCTGTCCCCAGTCACACAGAGCAGAGATCAATGCCTGACCCTTCTTTGCACAGTACAAGGAAGTTCTAACTACAGTGAGTCTCCCCTCAGTCTCTTCTCCAAGCTGAGCAGACTAAGTGCCCTCATCCCCTCCTTGCATGGCTTCCCCTCCAGACCCTTCCCCTCTAGACCCTTGAGATGAGTAGCGTGGGTTTTGGCAGAGGTTTCGCTTCACTCTCAGTGGCCTTGGTTGAGTTGGAGATGATTGGTGTGACCATTTATAGAGGGGCTCAGCCTCTATAAGAAGGTGGTCAAAAATCCATTGCTGTCATCCCAGGTGGGGGATGGAAGAGGAGGATTTAGGTTGACACATTTCTTGGGATGTAGATATTGTGGCATGAGGTACTGGAGAGCTGACCCTTTAGTGAATGTGGGTGCAGTGTGGAGTGTTTTCCAAGCTGAGCATGAGGATTTGGGATGAATGAGCCAAAGTTCTTCCTCTCCTGTAGCCTTTTTAGTCTGAGCAAACAACCTGCCAGTGACAGCAGCCCTTTCAGCATTGTAGGGCTCTAAGTTGTAATGATAGACACTGGGTGGATACTGTGGGAACTGGGACGTAGAACTTGGTTGGACCCAATGATCTTAGAAGTCTTTCCCAACCCTAATGATTCTATGATGTCCTGTGTTATTCTAATACATTATTGGTTAATGCTGAAAGGCAGATTTTTTTTTTTCCCCCCCTTCTCAACATGATTATTTGTGAGGAACAGTTTGTGGTTTGGCAGGAGGATCTAAGTGTGGCTGGAGAGTATCTGACCTTTACATCATGTCCAGCACTGACTGCAAAACCCCATCACACCTCTTTCTTTGGCTGTTTTTAATATAATTTAATTACAGATAGTCCAATCTGTGCGCATAAAACAGAGTGGTGCCACTTGTCTCTGAAAGGGCATTGCCCAGCAGACATCAGAGGGGCTGCTTCACTGAGAGGTGGGGGAAAAAAGGTCTCAATGCCCCTGGAGCAGATCCTAGAGCCATACAAGTGTGTGCTCATGTGCCACAGTGGTGAACTCAGCTCCACAGAGCAGCGCTACATCCAGCTCTAAGATCTGTGCATGAGCCAACATTGCAGCCTTTGGTTTCTCCTCCAAAGGAGTTTGATGAGCTCTCCCCACGGTGAGGTGGAGATTCCATGGGGAAAGCCTCCTTGGCTCGAGCTGCTTGCCTCCATGGCTATCTATCCATGTAGATGAGGAACATCTTGGTGCTGAACCTCAGAATGGATGCCAGCTCCTCAGGAGCCCAACACAAGCAAAGAAATAGCAAATGATGCTGCCCGTGTGTAGACACCTTCATTTAGGGGGTTGCAGAAACTTGTAGAGCTTGGAAACCTTTCTTCCCTTGCGCTTCTGATATTGATAAACATCAAAACCGTCCTGCTTTTGTAAATCACTGAGGGACTCCCCCAGCAAAAGCTCCGTGTCACTTTGAAGAGATTTATTTTCTGTACGCCCAGGCAATTCAAAGGCAGTTCGAAATTCATGCACACTCGTATATCTATGTAGTGCTTGAAGGGGCACGGGGAATGCAGCCCTGTGGGTGGCTCTGGGGAGCATCCCCAGCTGCTGCATCCTCCTGCTCTCAAGCATGGAGAAAAATAGTGGAAAGGGGGCACGTTCCCTGTTTTTTGCCCGCACTTGTTCTGGAGACATTCTCCATTTTTTTACAGTGTACTTATTATTTTATTTTTATTATTTATTATCATATTTTTTTATATATATATTGATTCTTGTATTCAGTTTCTTCCTATTTTGCTCACATGTTAATATATATGCTTGTTGCACATATAAAATATTAATATATTTGCTAATGGCGTATATTAGCACTATATAACTTACAATGTTAGTAATTTTTTTTTTTCATTCTTACTATGGATTTTTTTTGTTTGTTTGCGTTGTTTTTCCCCCTTCTTTTGCACAGGCGTCTGGGGCCAAACACAGCCCTGTGCAAGTGTTGGCAGCAGGCAGGAGAGGGAGCCCAGGGAGCGGGCTGGCAGGTGGAGGGCAGGGCTGGGCATCGATTCGAGCTGGCCCCGCTTTCACCCCAGCACTGGGCTTGGCCACAGGAGGCTCCAGGAGCCGCTGGCACACGGGTCCTGTGCGGGGCTGGGAGTTACTGGAGAGCCCTGGATTAAATGTCCGTCTGCGTGCTTGGAACTTGCCACTTCTCCCAAGCGGAACGGTGACTGTAGGAACCACCCGGCTCCTCTGCGCCCTTTCCGTGGCAAGGGAATGTGGTGGGGGCCAGGCAGCACCTCCCTCACCTCGCTGGAGGGTGCTGGTGAGGTGAGGGAGGTGTTAAATGGAACCCAAGATGTCAGGTTTTAACAGGATGCCAAAAAAAGGGAAGTCTTGTGCCGGTGCGAAGGCGTGGATGGGGACAGGAGCTGTGCCACACGAGCACTAGGAGCTGGGAATAGTCGAGCCAGACCCTAAATTAAACAAGCAGTGGGTTTGCACTGCACATCAGCCCTCAGTGTAAACCCAGGGGTGGGTTTTGGGGATCATGTTGAGCTGCAGCTGGAGGTGGCCTCAGGGCTTCTCAGGGGATGCCGAGGGGATTGTCCCCACTGCTGTGCAGATCTCTGGGGTCCAGAGTCTGCCCAATGCAGCCACACTCATGGCTCTGCACAGGAAAGGTGTTTTGTTTAGACCAGCAGCACATCGTGCCGTTGAGGATTTGGTGGGAAGCAGGAATAATTTTCTAAAAAAAAAAATCCCTTACAGTTTAAAGATTGGCATATTGGATTTTAATTCAATGTGCTGCTAAGGTTTTATACCTTATACTTTGCGATGCTCAGATGTGCTGTGCAAAAATAGCCATCGCCTTTAGTCCATAAATTTATGTGTGGTTTCTCCTGGCTTCTTTTCACCTTGGAGTGGCCGAGATTTCAAAGCCACAGTGGGGACCCGCCCATGCTCCGGCACATGATGGGAGCACAGGGATGGTATTTGGTGTCTCAGGCAATAGATGCCCTGGGCATCTGCCAGTGATGGTGGGACCCAGCAGAGGCTCCGTCCCCTTCCTTGTGCATGTTGGTGCTGAAGAGTGTCAGGAGCACCCCTGGCCAAACTGCGGTCTGCTAAAAGCACAGCTGAGTTCAGAGCAGGGAGTTCGGGTGGTGGGACCCTTGTGCACACCCTGTGTATGGGCTCAGGCACAGAGCAGAGGCTGTTCTGGGCTCTAGGTGGAGACTGCAGACTGCTCAGCCTGCCTGCATCCTGCCTGCATCCAGCAGGATGCCCTGTGTGCTCCTGGGACAGAGCCAGGCAGCAGCCTCTGGCTGGGATGAGCTCCTGGCTGCCCCGAGCCATTACTGGTGGGTAAGGATGCTGGGGGTCCTGGTAGAAAAAGCAGAAATTTTAAAAAAAAGAAAGCCTCAAATTCCATTTATCCATTGATGAGAGGTGAGGAAAAGCAGGGGGACACTTCAGTGTTGAGACCTCTCCAGATCGGGCTGAACTGGTATCAGCTCCTTCTCTCTCGTTTGCTTCCAAAAGGCTCAAACCCACGGGGTGTGGGAGTATGTTCCTGTCAGCCCAGGGGCTCAGCTGGCCCCAGGCATCCTCCTCACCCCTCCTCAGACCATCTGCTCCTGCCTGCTCCAGCCCAAATCCAGCTGAGGCTGCTGCAGGCACCCCACTGTGGGGATTTTGGGATGCTGCAGGGTTGGACGATCCCTGCTCCCCATACCTGCAGACACCTTGCAGTGCCCAGCCCTGCTCTTAGCTGATTCTTTTCACCTCACTTAGGGACAGGAGTTTTGGAGGCTCATTGGGACCCTGTGATGCATCACCCTGCCTGGGACTCATCCCACAAACCCCACACTCCCCAGTCATTGTCAGGGAATGGAGCATCCTGCTGACACAGGAGCACCCTGGGGAAGCAAGTGCCAGGGACATCACCTCCTGTGCCAAGGCCAGGGCAGATGGATGTGCCAGCATCAGCCCAAAAATGGGATTTGGGTAGAAGGATGTTGGAGAGGGAGGCTTTACTTGGACACGGGCCCATAGCATACAGAGGATGCTCTTTTGCCCACCAGCAGGAAATCTCTTGTTTTAAGGCTTTCTAGCTGAGTCACAAGTTCCTGTACCAGGTTCAGTTTCCAGCAAAGTGAACCTGACTGCTGTGGTGGCACCCAGAGGGATGGTCCCTGGTGGAACCTGGAGCTTGACACCCTCAGCATTCCCCAGACATGCTTAGGCTCAGGGTTTTATCATTTCTGGGTATTTTGGTATGTAGCTATCTGTCAGAATTTGGATTCCAAGAAAGAATGCTTCCAACAAATTCCACATCCCCTTTGCCTCCCCTGTGGTGTTCATTTTGCACATCTTTTCCTGTGCACATTTAAACAAGAAAATGCAGAATGGTGGTGGGAAGTGGCTTTGGTGGTTCCTGGGAGCAGAGGAGCTACAGGACGCTTGAGGAGTGAGGAATGAGGCTCAATAATTATTTCAGGCCCCTGTCCTACAGCTTGCCAGGCCTGATACTGATGCAAAACACAGCATCCAAGTCTTGGGGACAGCAGTGAACAATGCTTGGCTGGAGGATGTTGTCCTACTTTGACACGTCCTCTGGTCTCATCAGCAGTGCTGCCAACCATGGGGTGTCCCCCCCATGCTCCTCCCCTCACTGAGCATCCCAAAATAGTGCTTCCTTTTCCCCTCCTGTGATAAGTTCCTCCACTTCTCTTGCTTCCTCTTTTTTTTTAATTACTATTGCTCTAAATATTTTTTTTTAATTGAACAGAGGATAAAACAAGCATCTCTGGCAGTGCTGGGAATCCAGACTCAGTGATAAAGCCAGGCTGGACAGGGTTTGGAGCAACCTGGTGTAGTGGAAGGTGTCCCTGCCCATGGCAGGGAGATTGGAACAAGGTGCTCTTTAAGGCCCTTTCCAAATCAAGCCATTCTGTGATAACACTTCCAGTCCAGGAGCAGCAGGAACTGAAAGTGAGGATAGCAAGAGCAAAGTATCTTCCAGCCAAGGAGACAGTTTCAGGCTGCAGAAACAAAACTTTTCAATTTCTGCTTTGTTCACCAGGAGTAATGTGTGCTTCCTTGTACCTCTAGTATTGCAGCCCGTGCCATCCAGTGGTCTTGCACGGTGATGCTCAAAGTCTGCCAACATGTGTCAAAATACATCATGGTAATAAAGGGCATCCCTTCAGAGATGCAAAGGATGGAGGAATTGAGGGCTTTTGCAGGTTGATGTTGTTTTCTGCATCACCCTTCTGTAATCTTAACCTTTCCCAGCATGGACAGGCAGCTTCAGAGTCACTATAAGGTGCTCCATACCTGTATGCTTCAGGGGACGAGCGAAAAATATTAGGGCATCTTTCACATCCATTAAAAAAAAACCACAAAAGCCAGCCAAATACAACATTTCTTACAGCAAAAGCTCCCTGGCTACATAGAATCTGTAAATATTAGCCTCTGAGAAAGATTTTCTGAGCTCCTTTGTGTAAATAACATTTTTTTAGCAGACTGGCACTTCACCTCCAAGTCTCGATTTTCAAGTGGTCTCTTGTCCCCCCCCAATCCCAGTGCTGCTTTTCCAGCAGGAAGATCCAGCACTGGTACACGATGCCCCATGGGGTACCTGGTGTTGGGAGAGACGTGGTGAAAAGCAGACAGAGGAGATAAGAAGGGTGACAGCCCCTTTGCTCTCCGGCGTGTTTGCTCAGCGATGCCGAGTGCTGGGCCAGAGCCACCACCTCCCTGCAGACTAAACAGTTGCAGTGTTTTCTCTCCCATGACCGAAAGAATTTAGTAAAGGGTCCTGGTATGAAACTTTACACGAACTCTGGGTGCCACGAATATCTCTGGCTGGGAGTCTGTTAACTCCTCCGGTTCCTTGATCATCCGCGCGGTTCAGTCCCAGGGCAGATGGAAGGAGGACCCATCCCACGATGGATCTGGCCAGCTGCCCGCAGGACCCCCCATGCTCACCCACCCACCGAGTTTTTGTGCGTCCATCTTTCTGGGGTGTTTCCTTGCTTTCTCTTAAAGGAGAGAGCCAAGAACTCTGGCCGTAATGAAGCTCTGAGTCCACCAGTTCAGGAAAGAAATGGACCTGTTAGAGCAGGTTCAAGGGAGGATTTTCACAGGGCTGGAGCCCCTCTGCTCTGGAGCCAGCCTGGCACAGCTGGGGCTGCTCAGCTGCACAAGAGAAGGCTCCAGGGAGAGCTCCGAGCCCCTGCCAGGGCCTGAAGGGGCTCCAGGAGAGCTGCAGAGGGACTGGGGACAAGGCACCCAGGGACAGCACCCAGGGAATGGCTCCCAGTGCCAGAGGGCAGGCACAGCTGGGATCTTGGGAAGGAATTGGTGGCTGGGAGGGTGTTGAGGCCCTGGCACAGGGTGCCCAGAGCAGCTGTGGCTGCCCCTGGATCCCTGGCAGTGTCCAAGGCCAGGCTGGACAGGGCTTGGAGCAGCCTGGGATAGTGGAAGGTGGCAAGTGTGTTGGAACTAGATAACCTTTAAAAGTCCTTTCCAGCCCTGATTATGTAATATCTCATGCCCCTTGGACCTGTTTGGAGCCATCTGTGTGCACCAATGTCCATCCAAAAGTTGTTCAGTTCCCTGTGCTACACAGCTCAGGGGATTCCTCTTCAGGGACAGATTCTGGGGATGGGAGAAGCCCCTAAGGCTTCATTGCAGAGAAGGAGAGGCCAAGCCTCAGTGTCTTGACCAGCTCAGCACATGGGTGGTCCCAGTCCCAGGTCATGGTGAACACCACCAAGAAGGCACTTCCTAGGAGGGTCTTAGCATCCCCCAGGAGAGCATCCTGCTGGCAGCTGCCAGGGATGTAGGAAAATCCCTCCATGGAGTGAACTGATGTGAGCCAGGAGTGCCTGTGCAGTAAAGCTCCTGATGTCAAACAGGATTAGCTGCCTGCTTTTCCCGGCCCAGTTTCATTCATTCACGGGCAGGCTGGCCTTTCAGTGGACACAGCTTCACTTCCAGTAACAAGTGGAATTCCTCCAGCCCTGGTGCCTGGTTAAAGGAACACCCTCCTCCACTGTCAGTTTTCCTCATCTTTCTAAATCTGACCTGTCCCCATAGATCCTTCATCACCTCCATCTTGTGAAGAGGACACATGTGCAGAATTTAAAATAAGAATGCATCCCGCTGGCAAAATCCAGCTGGTCCCTGCTGTATCCTCCTGGCCTGCAAGGCTGGGCATCTCCAGACGTGGCATTTGCAAGCAGGATCCATCTATCAGCCCTGACTGGGGCGCCAGTCATCACCTCAGCCTGGTGTTGGGAGTGGGATGAGCATTTTCTCAGGCACAGAAATGGCCTCTGAGCAGATTTGGGGTTGGTGCTGGGGCTCAGACCCTGCTGTGTTGTGGAGAAGGGTTAACAAGCAGCCCACCAAGCAATCCCCACCCATATGAAGTAGCCCAAAAATAGGATTTTGTGAGATTTCTTGAAACCATTATGCTTTCACACTGAGCTTGTGCTATGGGAAATGCAGCCCATGGGATGGGGGATTTATACTTATTTGTTTTTCCATGATTTGGGGGTATCGGCACTGCTGTGGATGCTGGGGTGAGCAGGGACTCACTGCGCTTGATCCTCTCTCTTCCTACCACCTCCATGTAACGAGGGGATTGCTGGCCTAGGGGTGGGATGCTCCAGAGGACGTGGATTCTTTGTCTCCATTTCAGGGCGGGAGGGGCTCTCAGTGTCTCCAAAATTCCCGAGGTAGTCCAAGATTTCCTGTGCACACTCATGAAGGCAAAGGGCACATCGCTGCCCCAGGATTCCCACAGTACTGGGACCCGCAGGAATAAAGTGAATGTAACAAGGAACTCCTTCCCTGCTGCAGAAGAGCAAGGCTGCCGAGGGGCAGCTCTTTCCTCTGGGCATTACATGGAGTGTCTGGGTCAAACGGGTGTCCTGGCTGCTGTGACAGCAACCCAGCAAGGAAATTAATTTGTGTTCCTTTGTGGCCCCTTGTCTCCCTTCCAGTCCGTCACTGTGGGACTGTGAGATTGTCTTGTGATTCTCGGAGAGGTGATTAATTCCCCTTGTCTGTGTGTCCTGCAGATGGCGGGTCTGTCCCTCGCTCCCTCCAAGGCCTGGCTGAGGCTGGTAGTGATGTTTTGCTGTGTCTGGGTTCGTGGGATAACAGATCTTTAAGGTGATGATAAACTGCTGTTACCCAGCTGAGCTGACACCCTGGCAAGTGTTTGGGAGCCCAGAAAGGTGTGAGATAGGAAGGACAGCAATAAAAATTAAGTGACAGGGAGGACAACTCTGTCACCTGGGGAGTGCTGGAGGAGGCACTGGCAAACATCCAGGACAAGATGGGGATTGCTGTTGGCTGTGTGCAGACCAGGCTACTGAATTCACCCTCCTGGTCATCTCAGAGCTTCCACCCAGACAGTGCTCCGAGATCTCTAGCAACTGCAAGGTTAGCAGCAAAACTTTTGTTTGCACATCCATCATTATGCTCCCACCAGGGTGATTTGAACCTCAGCTGTATCAGTAATTAACTGCTTGCACCTCTGCAGCCCCTCCAGAACCTCCCAGACAGCACTGGCTGAAACCATGAGACACCCACGTTGGGTGGGTAATTGCTGCTGATGCCAGATTTGGAGCCAGACGGAGAGGTCAGGGTGAGACCGGGGGTAGGAAGTTCAAGTGACCACTCGTCTGGTCACCTCCAGGTGTTTCTAGACAAGTATCCACAGCTACTCTTGGCTCTGGTCATCAGCTGCCTCAGTTACCCAAACCTGGGAATGTAAAATTGATTGTTTCTTCTGGGAGTTTGCCAGAAAACCAGTTTTCTGACCTTATTTTCCCCTTCATGCCCAAATCCTTCTGAGAGGAGTAAGAAATGTGTGTCTGCCTGATGGCTGCAGAATCTTTGCTGAGTTGTTCTTGCCGAACTGGAGGAACTCCATATCCCTGGAATTGTTCAAGGCAGATTGGATGGGGCTTGGAGCAACCTGGTCTAGTGGAAGGTGCCCCTGCCCATGGCAGGGGGTTGAAAAGAGATGAGTTATAAGGCCTCTTCCAAACCAAACATCCTGTGAGTCTATGAATTGGTCAGTGATATCTAAAGCAAGCTACAAATCATCCAGGGGTCAGGTGATGTGTGGTAGGTGTCTGTGGGGTGGTGATCACAGTCTCGAAAGCTTGGATGGACCTTCACCGTGTGGTGCATTTCAGAGCCCCCTGTGATTAAAACCATTCACAGAGATGTGGCCATCATGAAGTCAGGTCCACGCTGAAGGTCACTGCTAGGATTTCCTGCTTTCCCCCAAATGCCCAGAACATCCTGAGAAGATGTTGAAATGGCGCATGTCCAAATGGTGCAGATCCAGCCTGGAGGAAGCGACGTGATGAAAGCCTGTGGGAGTGAAATGCCTGACGGCTGGGTGAAGCCAGGACCTCTTCGAGTCTGGGCACAAGGTGTCATCTGTAATTTGAAAGCTTTATCTGCTTTAAATGTCAATAGCTCCTTTGTTGGAGTCATAATAATTGCCATGATTCGCATGTCTCAGTCACACGCCCCAGAGCGCTTCGCAGAGGAAGATGAACAAATCATTCCCGTTTGTTGCTGGATGGGAAATCAAGGTACAGAGGTGATTGTAGCCCACACAGGGCTGGAAATAAACCTCAGTCTCCTGTGCTGCTGTTCTCCAGGTTCTGCATGGAAGCTGTAGGCTCAAAGAAGGTTTTCTGTCCCACCTTGCTCAGCTCTGTCTTGTCTCCGTGCTGGCAGTTGTGTGAGCAGAGATGGTGTGAGGGGATCTCAGTGAGGTTCTATCCTTGGGTGCAGGCAGAGAGGCCAGAAGAAGGTGGCTGGAGGAAGAGCAGAGCCCATGGAAGAGCTGATGGTCCTGTTTCATGTCCCACCACCTCCAGCAGAGGAGCTTTTTAGCAGTGTCTGTGAAGTGAGACTTGCCCGATGAAGCTGTGGGTGGTACAGAGGAGCTCAGTGAGACCCCACAAATCCATGGACAGAGGTGTTTGATCACTCCCTGGTGCTGTCATGGCATTCTCCATCACCTCCTGAGCTCCTTCCAAATGCCAGTGCTCCAAACCATTCATCTCACTGGTTTATACTCCTCAGGAAGAAAAGCTGCACACCAGAACCTCCTCCAAGCCAGGACCTAAATATACGTAGGATTTGAATTCCAAGCAGGGAATAATGCAGTGGTGTTAATTGTGCAAAATATAATTTATGGAGCCCTTTCCAGGAATGTCTGGGAAGAGAACAGGCAGAGGCTGTGCTTCTCCGGGACAGCAATAAGGGACAGAGGCTGTCCAACCTCTGCCCACCATTTCCCTCCTCCAACCTATTGGGTTAGTCTCAGCCCTTTCCAAAGAGCCGTTTAGGGCTCCAGCATTTCGCAGAACATTGCCAGTAAGATCAACTATTTAGCACAGCCTATCTCAGCTTTTTATATAGCTCTTAGCACGGTTATCTAGAGCATCATATATTTCTTTTTGTGCAGTATTTCTGATTCAGTATTTCCTGCCTCCTTGACAATGACTGAATAAACAGCAGAGCTGCCAGAGGAAGAGCCCTGTGTTTACAGAGCAACAAGCCCAAATGTGCCTTTTTTATTCTTCCCATCAGAAGGTGGCGATGCTTAAATTAACCCTCTTTTTTATCCCTCACTAAACTTTTGCCCTCAAAGTTGCTGCTGACAGAGTCAGCCATGGGTTGGTGGGCCCAGATCTGGGGAGAAGTTATCTTTAACTTATCTTTCAAAAAATGTGGCAAACTCCCAAGGGAAGAATTTTCAGCTGCAGCTGTCTGAGCTGGAGTGAGGGCTTAGATCCGATGGCAAAATGCTGCTTCTCATCCCACCTGACTCTGCTGCCCACCAGAAATGTCAGAGGATGGATCTGCCTCCTCTCCCGCCCTCTTGGCTCTTCCAGCTTGGTCCTAGTCTTGGAAAGATCTCATGTCCACTGTCTTATGCCAGTGTTGTGTGAACTAGACCTGCACTGGGATGAGCAGTGGGCTTTCATTTGGCTGCAGGAGTGGACACCCCCAGGATAAAGGCATTTTTAGTTTCCATTGCTGGCAGGAGCCTCAGCCAAGCTTACAACAGGGCATGCCAGAGGTTTTGCTGAGCCCTGAGCCATCTCTGTGATGTGTGTGGACACAGGCAGCCCTGACCTACCCATGGTGAGGCCCAACATGATGAACGTGCTTAGCCTTCAGATTTACGCCCCAAACTTGTCCCGTATGAGAGCTCTTCAGGGGTCCCCTTGGCATCCCCCCACTTGCCACATGGTTTCCCAATGAATTCTTCTCCCAAACCAGGCAGAGGGGGAAGGCCAAACCTACCTGGTATAAATACATTTTATTTTAAACTATAGGCACTGAAGGAAGGTCATCCAGTAAACACACCCAGATTATCTACAGGCCAGAGCACCCCCAAATTAGTAATACAATTCGTGTTTAAAAATACAGCCAAACTGATGAAAGATAATTTGCTTACTGCCCTGACATCACCACCTAAGCATGGGGCAAGCCAATCCACAGGTTATTTTTATATAACTCCGTGAGGCATTTCCAGAGCAAATAAAGTTCAATGGGCAGGGCAGTGACCCGGCCGTCTGGTTCCAGAGCTTTTCAGCCCCCTCAAGGCTCGTAATCAGCCTGTGGAGGTCTGTGGGTCAGGGCACGGCTCCATCGGATGTGCCCCAGGCACACAGGACGTGGGGTTTGTTCTCTGCCGGCCAGTTCCTCACCTCTCCCACGTGTGCTGGCTCTGGCTCATCCGTTCGGGTTGCACAGCCTTTGGAGCTGCTCTCAGTGTTCTCAAAGGGTCGCAGGGCCGGCTGTGGGCACGGCTGACCTGCAGCAGGGCAGTCACACGTGTAACTCCATTGATCAAACAGCCCAGCTGAGCCTCGGTGACAGTAGCGGTCTCCTCAAACACCCCAGGGTAGATGGGACGCCTCTGCATGGATGGCACTCAGTGCACACCATGTACAGGTCAAACCTGCTGTCTGAAGGCCAAATTTAAGGACAGAGCTCCCTGGGCCACCTTCCTGGTGCGTGCTGGAGTAACACCACCCTGAGGCAGGTGGGTTTCTCAGGATGCTGCAGGATGCCCCTGGCACTGCAGGTCCAGCTCCACGGGGGCTCTTGCCAAGCCCAGCTCTGGCCTGTAGGCAAGCATGGTCTGAAAAATGTCCTCCCACTGGCAAGATGCTCTTCCTGCTTTGTCAGAGGAATCGGTATCATTCACCTCCTTTTGTAGAATATGTGCCAATCACCTCCTCTTGCAAAGTTTGGCCCAACCTGAGCCCGCAAACTGAGCAAAATCAATCCTGCCCCAGCATCACATTCTGGGTGGAAATGGTGCCTTCTGCATCCATTCCACATTCCATCCCCCTCTCCTGTCCTTCATGGGGGTCCCTCAAAGTCTGCACAAGCTTTTCTGTGACGGGAGGAGGGGGGACCACAGACCCTTTTCTTTCACAAGGATCTTGTTCAGCTCCAAGATGGGGCAGTGTTCACAGATGTCCCTGTATCACCCACCGAGTGTCACAGGATGAATAAAGGAGGGTGGTGTGTGGTGGAATCCTTTCCTGCCCAGCTCCTGTCCCAGGCCTGATGAGTTTGATTTGGTTTGCTGGTCGTTTATGGGATTTCCAGGGGCTTGGTGGGTTTGATGGTTTGGGGTTTTTGGCAGAAAATACCTTTTTTAAAAGAAAATGTTGAAGAGTCACTTTTCTTTCTTGCAAGGGTGCAGAACAGGGCATGTCTGAAGCAGGACTGGGAAGGAGCAGAGGTTCCTGCAGTGTTTTTTTATTCTTTCCCAGTAATCTGGGACTGCAGAGCCCGTGCAGTTATCCCAAGCTGCTAGGAATTTCACAGCATGCCCCAGGGATCCCAAAATACAGCACAGCTCCCCAGGTACATGAGTGTGGAACTTCCAGCCCCAGGCAGGACAGGAGGTGCTGGAGGGCATCCAGGCTCAGAGAGGCACGACGGGTTGGGGGCTGGAGCTGGCTGGGGTGCTGCATGAGATGCAGGAGACAGTGCCAGGAGATGGAGAAGAATCAAGGAAAAGCTCCAGGGTTCAAAGGAAACTTTCTGTGCACTATATGAGTGGATGGGGCAGATGAGGGGCATGGGATGCTCTTGCCTGGGTTTTTAATTTCTCATTAATCAGGATATCATGTCTCTTTGACTTTTTTTTTTTTTTTTTTTAATTAAAATTCAATTGAAAACTCTGGAACAAGTAATTGGGTAACCTTGGGGTGATAACCTGAGCTGGCAAATAACTCCTCCATCACTGCCCAGGGACGGGCTGCTTAATGAAAGGATGAACTCTGCAAACTCCCCCGGAGAGTCTGGGGAGACCCAACAGGATTTGGCTGCAGGTTGACTTCGAAGTCACAGACACAGTTGGGCAACTGACTTATGGAAATGGGTGTAGAGAGGAATTAGTCATCACTGTTTGGTTAATAAGTGCCTCGGCTATTTTACAAGTCTTTTTTCCTGCATATGCAAATACGTATTTTATTTTCCCTTTTGTAATGAAACATATAAATAGCTCCTGCCTTGGATCTCCTGTGCATACAGTTGTGTCATGAAAATAATCATCGTGCTTTTGCCTGGCTTTCTTTAACAGCTGCTTCGCTTAGCTTTGTTCTAAAAGGAAGATATCCTGTGTGTTGTCCAGGGCAAGAGAGCAAACTTTGGTGTGGTGGCTTTTATATCTCCCCAGCTTTGCAGAGAGCAGCTGCGAGTATTTGCAGCAGCGAAGCCCTTTGTCTCAGGCAGTAGGAATAAACTGAGATGAAAAAGATAGAAGGTAATTTATTTAGGTGCTGGATTTCAAAGGTTGTGCAACCTGCACTGGGAGCACGTGGTGTGGAGAACGAACTTGTCCTCTTCTTCAGTTTTCCCCTGCTTAGTGTCTATTGAATTTTAGTACCAAGGAAAGGTCACTATGGAGACAGACAAGCAAAGTCGCGTGGGATGTCATGCAAGAACCTCTGCAGAATCTCTCAGAGCCCAGGAAAACCTTCTTGACTCTGAGCATGATGCACTCCCTTGTGCCATCCTCTAGAAGGGTTTTTATTTGCTTTTCTGTGTTGCCTTGTGCTTTTCGCCATGCGTTTCCATCACACACATCCCTTTTCATACCCTGCCTTTGGACAAACTCCTTCCTTCTCCCCAGCTGGAGATCTGATGAAGAGGCAGCTATCTCCCTGTGTGATTCCTCCTGATGCTGATCCATAAATCACGTCACTGGGATAATCCTTAGTCATAGCAACGATCAGCTCAGGCGCAGGGTGACCTTTTAATGCCAAGCCCAGGCTGCCCTGATCTTCTGGTCAGGCAGGGAGCCAGTCTCTGCCATTATTTTTTGAGACACCAGAGAGCAGCCAGACCATTAGGATGCTCCTGGCCAGACACTGGGTCTGCTGAAGATATTGGAATGAATGGGCTGGGTAGGTCAGCCTGGACCACCAAGCCCAGCACGGCCGCCAGCATTTCCCCTGCATTTTATTTAACCACTCTGTTGCTGCTTTTATTCAGTCCTGGGGGTGATGGCTTCTTCCCTTCCTCACTGAAAAATCCAGCCATCCAAACCCAGCGTAGTGGTGGATACAGAAAAGTGACTCCATGTCTGTCGGGAGGGGGACAGTAGGACCGACACCATCTCTGGTGCAAGCTGTGGCAGTTATTGCAGGGCTTGGTGGTGTTTTCCTCAGTACCTGCTTCCTGGTGGCTTTGCTCTGTTGAAATTGCAGCCGCTGCGCGCACGTTGAGTAATCTCCCCACTGTTACTAAAGAGTCAGTCAGTCTGTCTGTCTGTCTGTCCTCCCCCCACCCTGAGTTTCAATTTCCCCCTAATTCCCTCTCTAGACAGCCGCTGCCTCTGCCGTGGCGGTGTTGCTGATGCAGCCTCTTGTCTCTGTGCCTCTTGCAGAAGGATTTCTCCATGCGGGAGGAGCTGCAGCAGCGGGACGTGGAGCGCTGGCTGGGGTTCATCACCTTCCTCTGCGAGGTCTTCGGCACCATGAGGAGCAGCACCGGGGAGCCCTTCCGAGTCCTCGTCTGCCCCATCTACACCTGCCTCAGGGAGGTAAACGCCTTCCCACTTTGTCCTTCCCCACCAGTGGGACAAGCTGTCGCGATGCTGCATGGAGATGCCCACGGTCCATGGAAAGGCCCGGGCTGCCCCATCCCTGGAAGTGCCCACAGCCAGGCTGGACAGGGTTTGGAGCAGCCTGGGATAGTGGAAGGTGTCCCTTCCCATGGAAGAGTGTCAGAACTAGACACTCTTCCATGGGAACTAGGAGTATCTTTAAGGCCCTTCCACCCCAGACCATTCTGGGATTCCATCTTTGCTTTATAATTCCTAGAGGTTTGATCTGCCAGCACTTCAAAAGCACCTACATCTGCAGACGTGCTTGGCTCTTCCTGCATGCTGTCCTTCTGCTCATTAAAGCATAATAATTAAAACATGCCCTCCCTTTGTCCAGGGCTTAGAAAGGACCAACAGCTGGAATGGCAAATCAAGCGCTGGAGTTCGCAAACCCCAATGTTGTCAAAATCCCCACCTAAGCAGCTAAAACAGCTTCTTAAAGGAGGTGAAGCCACCTGAATAGATGAGACAGACTGAGGGGAGGAAGGAGGGAGAGAATGGAAGTCCCTAATGTCCTTAGACCCAACCCAGTGAAGCAGGAACCCAGCCCTGTCACTAGGGTTGGGGATTTTTCAGAACCTGATCTCCCGATGAGCTCATTGTCCATGGCTCAGAGTGGTGGCAGAAACCTCAGTGAGTACGTACAGAAAAGACAGCTCACGTGTTCATGTTCCATAGAGGAGGAGAGGGCTTCCCTCCATCCTGTTTTAAAGATGGTTTCGTCTCCTGCTGGTGCCTGTAGAAAACTTTCTCAGAAAAACCCGCCTCGCTGCCCAGGGTTGGAGCTGTGAATCTCAAACTGTCAGTGGTGCTTCTGTCAGGCCATAAATAACTCACTGTAAAATAAGTTTTCCGCTAGACCTCAGGCAAGGGAAGGATAAAGAAAGTGCTGGCGATGACTTTTTTTACATGCATGGGAAGTTTCCTCTGAATGCAAACACGCCATAAACATTTTGTCTGGTTGGTAGTACTGTGGGCAGAGCTCACAGATGGTGACTGGAGTGGTGAGGAGTGCAGGCCTCATGACGAGGCAGACATACCCAGAGGAGGAGATGGGAGAGGGACGCTAAGAATAGCCGAACTTCCCCAAAATCTCTGCCCACGGAGGTATGTGTCACCTTCTGGGGAAGATATTGATGTCTAGCAAAGCCCCCATGCCCATCCGCTTCCCAACGTAATCGTGATACAAACACAGCCCTGATTCTGCCAGAAGTTTTTCCCTGCCCGCTCCTGTCTGCCCTCACCGTGCTGTCTCTGTCCCTCTTGTCACCTTTCTGCTCTGTGGGGACACGGTGGTGAGCTAAAGGTGTGCGGAAGGACGTGAATTTCATATATCAAGGATATTTTTTGCTACAGGGCAGCTCCATAAAAAGATTTACTAATTATATCAAGATGTCATGCGTAAATTTGCTCTTAAAAATACATCTCTGTTCCTTAGCAGGACAGGTCTGTCCCTGTGGTGTTGTTTGTCACAGATGACTTTACTATATGATCTTTAATAGTGAGATGATCTTTAGGTCCCTTCCAGCCCAAGCCAGTCTGTGATCCTAAGAAGACTCTTAGCTGACACGGGTGAGCCTGATTCTTCTGGCTCCCCTGCCCCAAAATGGTTGGTCTGCGGCTGCTCTGACCTTGATTCATGTCATCCCCCTTCCAGGGCTCTGGAATGGTTTTTCTTTGCTACTGCCAGCTAATCCTGCTGCACAGGGCCAGCCCAGGGGAAAGGACTACCTGTTTATTAGCACTGCCAGGCTCTGAGGTGGTTGCCAGGGCCAAAGACAGGCTAGAGACACAGCTGAGGAGGAGGTGGTGGTGTCCTCTTCCAGCTGCACCCAGGAGAGGACAGGGACAACTGCATCCTGGCCCTGCTGGGTGATCTGTGAGAGCGTGGAAAGTCCCTGACTGTGCAGAGTGCTCATCCCTTGGTGTTCCCCATGAACCACATGGGCTGATGTCCCAGCAGAGGAGGGGCTGTCTCCATGGCCTTTAAAGTCTGGGACTCCCACATGCCTCACAAGGTGTCGTGATCATGGGGTTTTTCCCCCTTCTGCTGATCAGAACATAAATCCCCAAAGCAGAGTCTCAGCCCCTCACCCCTAACTCCTTTCATGTTGGGTATTCCCCAGCAATCTCCCTCTGTGCTGTTCACAGACCTGCAGAGCTCCCTCTGCCTCCATCCACCCATCCTTTGACCATAAATCATTAGCAGAGGCAAGATAACATCTTCCCCTCTGCCTGTCCTTTCAGCTCCTCTTGCTTTTTAGTTTCTCTCTTTTTTTTTTTTTTTTTCTTCCTTTTTCCCTTTTCCTTTATAGCTCTGGCAGACTCAGCCAAAGGTCAGCGATGAGTGAGCAAGAGGAAGGGAAAAATTGCCTGATGACTGAGGCAGGAATGTCTCTTCCCTTCCCCCTGCAAAGCTTCCTCTCTCCAGCTCCTTTCCCCCCCAAATAAAAGCCTATTCACACTATCAGTAGCTGGGTGGGGAGGGAGTGAGGGTGGCCTTGAGGACATCAGTGCTGAGTGGGGAGGAGCTGGGGACATGGCTGGGGCATTGGGTGACAATGCCAGCGCTATTTATCGATCAGTGTGGATGGGTTGGTTTTGTGGGCTGGGGGAAAAAAAAAAAATATAAAAGACAAGTTCATTTCAGGTGAGGCTGGAGTGATAAATGCTGGGGTTTGCTGGCTGATCGACCCAGCGCTCATGGCTGTCCTGCATGTCGGACACGGCAGTGGGTGTTTAACCATGGCAAGGGAAATTGGGTCAGAGCTGACAGCTCACCCAGACAGTGTTTTGGGAGCCAGAGGAGTGGCTGTGTCCCTTGGCACAAACGCTGTCCACGCCAAATCCCCATCCCGGGGGGCTCTGCTGCATCCTCCTCCATCACTTGAGCTTGAGATGGGGGAAGAAGGAAGGGTCTGCCATCACATCCAACACTGTGACGGCATCATCCAGGAGCAGAATCCCTACCAAATGAAAAAGTTTAATTTCCATGACTGTTCTGAGCACTTTGGGGTGAGCTTTGTGCAGGCTGGGATTGTGTCCTCACAGCGAGGTCTGGTGAGGTCAGCACTGGGATTTCAGGCAAAGAAAGGGTTTGCCAAGGGAGGTAAAAGGTGGGTCCAGCTCTCATTAAAATGGTTTAATGGAGCACAGTGTGTTTGGTGGTGGTTTTGGACCAAGACATGTTTTTCTGCTTGGAACAGTGCAGTATTTTAGGGTGGAGGAGGGCAGTGGATACCCAAGGTCAGCCCAAAGATCAGACCTGGAGACGACTAGGGAAAAGAGGACAGCACTTTGCAGATGAGAATGAGAGGGCTATTGCGGCCCTCAAATCTGGAAAGCCTGGGAAAAGAATAACAAAGCAGAGATGTTAAATAGAAATAAAAGCGCTTTCCTCCTATTCTTCCCTCAGAGCTTCGGGGAATCGAGGGCGAGCTGGAAGAGGGCATTGTTCCTGGGATAAAGGCTTTCCCCAGGGATGGTTATGCTGCAGCCAGGGCTCTGTGGGTTTGACCCTTGCCTGCTTCCAGACCTGGCTGTTCTCACTTGGAACCAGTGGTGGCATCTTGCAGGACCATGTTCTTGCATGAGCCTTTTATCTGTTGAAAACACTTTTAGCAGTATTAGCAAGTTGTCCTGTCCCCTGTGCATGATGTTCTTAAGCAAGAGTGATGTCCCACTCTCTCCTTCCAACCCTATAGCCCTCTTGACTCTGGCCTCACTTTATTTCACAAAACCACTCTAAATTTGTCCCTGAACATCTCCTTCCAGGCTGGTGAGAAGTGAACATGCTGACATCTTTCCTGCTCCAAAGCCTCTGCCCCGTGTCCAAACACCAAGGACCATGCTGAGCCATGCTCCAACAATGCTTCATGTCTCACGTCCCCCCAAAACCAACTAAAACCAGGAGAATAACCAGGGGACTTTGGTTCTCGCAGCCTGGCCATAATTATTCTTTTCTGTGGCCTTTGGCAGAGTCAGCAAAATGGAGAAAATGAGTGGTTAAGGCTAGGGAGCAGTAAATGTCAGCTGAACCGTCAGAGCCCTGTGCACGATGCAAGAAGTGCCCCGTGGCTACTGGAGATGTGGAGATAATAAATAATATTATTTGCCATCTATTGTTCCCTGATTGTCACCACTTTTGCCTTCCCTAGCTCTTCCCTAAGCACGGCTGGAGCTGGCAGTCCCTCAGGCAGCTGTGTGCTCCCATCTCTGTGTGTGAGTCAGCGGGGTGGCCTTGGGACACCCCAGCTCCGTGCCCTCCCAGTTTCATCCCCTGGTGCTGCTGGGGAGGGGGAACGTTAGGACTGGATGCTGAGGGGCCCAGCCCTGTCCTAGGTGACATCTGAGGTCTTCAGGGAAGGAGGGATCACAGCCAGTGCGGCTGTTGAGCGCTCTTGGGAGGTTTGCCTCCTCTGGTGTCTCTCATCCTCAGCGGATGTCGTTGGGCCACCAACGCAGGAGGTGCCCCTGGGGCTGGGAGCTGCCACCGCCCTGCCAGCCCCCTGCAAGGAGCAGCCACTTCCAGCCCAGGTGGTTGGTGCCAAGTGCTGCTTTGGATGCGTTTGTTTGTTCTTACGATGCCATTTAGCAGCCAGGTAACCCGAGCGGTTGCCTGTGGCGGCAGAGCAGGGAGGTGGAAAAACTGGCTCGAGGGACTCAGGCTCAAGGTGATGCCATGTGGCAATAATGCCACTGTGGTCCCTCGAGGCACCTCACCAGCTGGTGTCCCACACGGTCAGGCAACACAGGGAGGGCTCTGCCCCCTCTCACACCCCATAATAGTTATCCCACCCCTCACCCGTGTCACTGTGCTCTCCTCCTGCAAGGGCTGATCTTTTGTTGGAAGTTTTAAACCCTCTCATTGGCAGCTCTTTGAATACATTTCAGTACATCCCGAACTTGCTGTCAACTTCCAAACCTCTCAGGATTACACTCCTCACGTCCTCCAGGTCACGGATAAGGATGCTGAATAGGGCAGGTCCTGGGATGACAACTTGGGAGTTGTTCATCATCCCTGGCCTTCAGGGATTTGGTTTGGAGTTAGTTTGGAACCCAATGGCTACAACCCTCTGAGCCAAACATTCCAACCCCGTTTTTTACCCATCTGGTTGTCCTGGCTTGGATACAAAGGGTCTGGATATCAGGGGTAACAGGGCACCATCCTTGGCACCATCCCACTCTGAGCCTCGGACAGGGCTGTTGGGGTAGGTTCAGGGCAGACCCCAGGAAGCAGCTCATCACAGAAAGGCTTAATTAAACTGCAAATCTCCTTCATGCAGCAGGCTGCGGGACCAATTCATGGAGATCTGTCCAGCTTGAGGGGGTTATTGCTTCTGAGGCTGGGTGTGTACCCCAGGGTTACCCCCTTAAGGGGCATGTGGTCATTGGCCTGACCCAAGACAGATGATTTAGGGTCCTAATACCAACCCTGGGGACCGAAGGCAGCTCCCAGGCGCTGTGAATCAGCAGGGATCAGCCCCAGCAGGCTGGCAGCAGGCAGGACAGTTGCTTCTCTGCAGGAGTTGTCTCCTACCTCCAGTCTGGTTGGCAGAGACAGTCCCATTTCAGCATCGTTTAAAATCTTGGCACGCTCCCATCGCTTCCCTGCCTTGGTACACGCTGCTAACTGAAAGCCTCGGGGTGGTGGTGCAGGGAGGATAAATACTCCCTGTCTAATTGCCTTCCCCCCACGTCTGAGTCTGCGGTGCAGCGAGTAGACGGGTATCCACTCCCCTCCCTTCTCTTAGTGCCTGTTATCTCCTGGGGCCATGCTGCGTAATTTAGCAAAATATTCTAGCATGGTAATTAACGTCTGAACTTCAAGAGGGCACTGCCTTTTCACTGTCTCCTTCAGAGGAAGAAAAAGGAAAACCTTCCCGGCTGCAGTCGGATGAGCAAGGAGGGTGGTGCTCTTTGGAAAAGAAAATTGTATCTTTTAACGTGGGTTGTGTTGGGTTTTGTTAATCACTCTCACTTTTTAAAAAGCATCAGCCTTTTGAGTCGAAAAAAGGGTCTTTGACAGTATAATGAGATGCTAGGATTTTTAATACTATTCTCCGAGTCAGTGAATGAACAGAATTTTTGCTTTCTCAAACTGAGCAAAGGCATCAAGGGGGTTGGACCCTGACCCCCACACCACACTTCCACTCAGGCAGCTCCATGAGGCCAGATCTGAACAGAGAAAATATGTCCTTTAGGAAGAAGGAGACTTACATCCTCACAGTTCCCTTCTGGTCCTCCTATCTGGTTCTGCAAAAAATCAGACTTGGTCTCCGGTCCAGTGAGACTGGGACAAACTGGGAAGCGTTTTATCTGGGTAAAGGATGGAGGAGGAATGAGGGCTGTGGGTATGGGAGGGATTTCAGGGAAGAAGTGAGAAAGAGGGACTGGGGGTCAGGGACACCAGGTGAAAGGAGAAATGAGAAAAAGTGGGGAATTGTCTTGGGAGTCCGGGAGATTGGGTTGAAGACATGGAAGATCTGGGAGGGAGGTTTGGGATTTTGGAGTAAGTGGGGGATTTGGATATAAAGGGGATATGGACTTGCAGAGCCATAACAGAAGGCAGAGTGCAGGAGCAGAGTCTGCAAAGGGCAAGAGTGGATGCCTGTCTGTAGGACCACGCAGGGCAGGGGTGGATGTCCCTCTAACCTCAGTGCCTGCCGTACATAAAAATTAATTACCCATGCAGAAAGATCCCACGCCCCCAGACCCCCCTAGCTGTGCTGGCAAAAACACTCCCATGAATGCAGCTTGTTTGGGAAACAACAGATTTCCTTTAATCCTGGTCATTTTGATCAAAGGGCATAGTCAGGGTGGAGGAGGTCAGGTGTTGTTTGGGAGCAGATGAGGACAGGCTGCCCGGTGCCTGTGAGCCCATCTGCCCCGTTGAGCATTTTATGTGCAGGAACACCTTCCTGGAAAGCCACAGCACTAAAACCGTGATGTTTCATCTTAAACAGGGGAGGGAAAATGCCACCCTCGTTTCTCTGGGACCCGCGGAGAAGCCAGAGGAAGCAATTTGTGCAGATAAAGGAGTGGAGTCAGATACCATCTCACAGGATGGTCCCTCCTCCTCGCGTGGCTTTGTTTTTTCTCCCTCGCCCTCCGTACCAGGCATTGTTAGTTCCCAAAAACCCTTTCAATGGGATGTAAACACAACTATTTGCGTCTGCCGCTGCGCGCTCGCTGCCTCGGCAGAGCCAGGAAAGCGCAGAGCCTCCGGCCAGCCAGGGTGGAGCCCGCTGCAATCAAGCACCACGGTCCCGCCACTGTTTCTTTCCATGTTTTGTGTTTCCCCGGGACCCTTGGGATGAGATCACATCCTCCTCTCCCAGGGTTATTATGTCTTCGGACGGGCAGGATGAAGCCAGCCGTCTGGGTGGCTTGAACTCCCTGTGCACCCAGACCGGGTGGCTCTGGTCGCCTGCCCTGCTCACCTTCGGATCCTGGAGGGCCACCTCCAGCCAGGGGATGTGTAACCACCAGGCTACTGTTGGATTGCAGCGTCTGGGTTGATGAGTGACCAAATTTTCTTCATCATTGTCTCCAGTAATTGCCTCCTAATGGTTTCCATCTTCGCAGGAATTTCTTCTGCCGTTCCAGATCCGGGGAGAGAGAGTGTAGTGTTTCATGGTTTCCCTTGTCTACAGTGGAAAGGAGTAGGAGGAGTTTCCCACGGCTGGGTATAGGATTTTGTTCCTCTGGCCTTAATTCAATTTGCTGTTAAGTATCTCTGAGCTCCTCAGGAGCCTGACAAGGAGGATAACCAACATTTTGGTTTACTCAATGCAATAAACAAACTAATCTCTTCTTACCATCCTCCCAGGGAGTCCTGGTTGTGTAATAGGAGAACAGAAGTCTCCTCCTGAGCTGAGAGGAGCACATCAATGTCAAAGGAGTTGGTGCCACCGAAACTCATTTAGGCTGTCCAAAGTATATTAGAGAGCGTGGCTCCAGTGCAGCCACGCAGGGACAGGCAGTTCAGCACAGAGCTCCTTGCCCCGTGTGCCACTTCATCAGGGCAGCTGCTTGTGGGATCAGCAGTGGCCTGTGCTGGTGGCCTCTTCCTAACAGAGCAGCAGGAGCTGCTGTCAGACATCCTCACCCAGGCTGAGACCACAACATCCCTGTCAGGCAACTGGGAAGAGGGGTCCCTTCATGAGACACATGATCTGGTGGCACCTTGAGCATCTTCTGCAGCCTTGAAGACTTCCCACATCCCCAGAGGGATGTGGGCAGGAGGGAGAAACACCATTGCTAGTGGAAAGCAGCTGGACACAGACTGTCTCTCCCAGCTCAGCTGTGTGTTTAAATCCCATCAAATCACATTTTGGAGCGTGGCAGAGCCTTGTGCGGAGATCGGCACAGGCAGCTCCGTAAGGGAAAGGTTTTCCCCAAAACTTTGTGTTTGGGCAACCTCAGCATCAAACGGGTGAGAAAAAAAGATTTCACTTACGCCTGTGAGCTTCTAGAAGTCTGTTTCCATGTGCTCACTTGTTTCTTTTAAAGAGAAAGTCAGTCTCATCTGACTTCCCTCACTCCCAGAGAGGGACTCGGTACCCTTTAGAGAGGGTTGTGCTGGCACAGGATGAGCTCCGTTGACCTTCTGATGCATGTGATGGTAGCAAACTATAGAAATCCTGAAACTGGCCCTGTGGTGGAGCATTTTGCAGTCACACATCCCCACAACCTGGCTAGGACTTTGTGTTTTCCCAAGTCCTGGCTGCTTTTGCCGCCCTGTGCCCTGTGACAAGAGGAAAAGTGGAGCTGTGCCATTGCCTGTGTCTCAGAGACTCTCCCCATGCAGAGCCATCCAGTGCCGTGGATCTTATCTCAGGCATCTTCCTTCAAGTCTTGTGACAGCAGGTCAATAAGGGGCTGCTGGAAAGGCAGAAGATTGCTGTTCATATATGTCTGCAGAGCCCGTGAAGCAGAATTGGCCTGTGCTCCCAGGAGGACGCACCTAGCAGACTGTGGGAATTCCAGGAGGTTTGGGGAGCAGGAGCTAGAGCACTTAGCTTGCAGAGCTGTGTTTGCATCTAAACTGCACGGTGAGATATAGGGGATGATCTCAGAACCATAGAATGCTTTGGGGTGAAAGGAGCCCTTAAAGCTTATCCCATTCCACCCCCTGCAGTGGACAGGGACACCTTCCACTATCCCAGGTTTCTCCAAGCCCATCCAACCTGGCCTCAGGCACTTCCAGGTGAAAGGGGCAGCCACAGCTTCTCTGGGAAACCTGTGCCGGGGTCTGACCACCCTCATGGTAAACAAGTCCTTCCATTTATTTAGTCTGAATCTCATCTTTTTCAGATAAAAACTACAGTCCCTACTAAAAACTTAGTCCTTATCTTTCTTATAAGCTCCCTTCATGAGGGGCTCTCCGTGATGATCCCAACCACAGAGCTGAAGAAGACCCATCCTGTCAGGGGACCAAGTCCATCGTGCCCCTTCCCAAAGCCCTTTCTGGTTAAAAGCAGGGCTGGGAACAGCCATCTCTCCCACACTTCCACTCTACTTGAGCTCTGAGCGGCACAAGTAACTGATCTCCCACTTCCTCACGGAAATGTGTCTCCCTTTTCCCCTGTGGCCTTGCCCCGCACCAGCGAGCCGACTGCTGCAGCTGGGGCCACGCAGCACGCTGGTTCCCCTGAGGTCATGCTCCACAGTCCCTGGGAGGGGGGAATACTGGGAGGCACCTCCTCGTGACCCAGGTGCGGATGAAAAGCATACCTGTGGGCAGCCTCAGGCCCCAGGCTGCCTGGGTGTCCGTGCGTGTTGCCACGGGACGCACGAACCCCAGATGCCCGTCGGGGAGCCAGGGCGAGCGGCGCGTGGGCTGCGGTCATCCCAGCTTTCCCTGGGTCTCACCCCAGCCTCTCCGTGGCTCTGGGTGGATGTTTTCCAGGTTTCTTGCGCGTTCACGCTGGAGTCATCACCAAAGCATCGCAAAACGCCGCATGCTAAGGGGTAGTTAGTGGCCAGCATTGCTTATGTGTCATTTTGCAAGCGATATCGTACACGGTAATTAGCACTGTGCCTCGCAGGAGGAGTATCTTTGCATCTGGAAAGGGTAATGTGTGCTTTGGGCTGCTCCCACCCCATCTCCCGGGGAGAATTGCTGAAGAACACGATTAAACCTGCGTGGTTTGGTGATAAGGGGCGGTGGGGCGGGTTCCCCTGTGCTCCTCATGGTGTGGGTACCCTTGAGAACACCAGGTAAGCACTTCAGCTTCTCAACAGGCCAGGTGAGCTCAGAAAGCAGGTAATAAACCCAAATATTTGGGGTGAGTCCCATTGTCTTCACTTTTTGGTTTGTTCTTGGTGGTCTGCACCCCATACACATGGATCCGTTTCTGTTCAGGAGCACCAGGCTGGCTCTGTCCGTGGTGAGGCTGCAGTTTTAGGGATCCTTTGGTCCTTCAGCCATGGCTGCGTGTCCACACCATGTGGCTTACCATGCTTATCTCTGCAAAGATGCAAAGAGAAGGTTCTAGGGCCATGGAGGCCAGGGCAGATGGATCTCAACAGCATGCCGTGGAAACCAAGAGCCAACCTGAAAGGCACTGGCAACTCCCCACAGCACACAGCACCTCCAGGAGCAGACCCTAAAACTTACTTTGGGTTGCTCCTGCAAATATCTGGCTCCCAAAGCCCACCTGGGTACACTGGCTCTGCAGAGGACCTTGCCCACTGCTCATTTCTTCGAGTGACACAGAAATTTGAACAGGAAGGCACCTGATAATCTTGCACCAGTCTGCAAGGCGACGAGTCCAGCACCAGAAACAGAAGTGAGAAGCCTTTCGCAACCGAGGCTGGGTATTATATGACTGGCCGGGCAGATTCTGGCATGCAGCCTCCTCTCTTAGGAAATCAGGCAGACTCTTTGTCTGCTTTCCAGCAGGAACTGCTGCTTTCATTGCCCGGCTTCGCCCGATACAGGGGAAACCGGCCAGAGAGCAAAGGGAAGTTTTTCTCGCAGACAGCCCCAGCCTCTGGGGGATGATTACAGGTTAAACTGAGGAGCGTGTGAGTCCCAGCTCACCTGCCCTGTTGTCTGCCTCATGCTGCTCTTTCAGATCCCTCGTCCACATCCACCAGCTCGTTTGAACCCTGTGGGAACCTGGTGGAGAGGGATGGGATGATGCCCGTAGTGGGAGTTGGGCAGAGGCGCACAGCAGGGAGGAGCAGCTATAAATAGTTAAATAAATAATAATTCCAATGTGGGAGTGCTAATTTAATGGGTATAGAGTGTTTACCTTAAAATATTTTAAGTAAATATGAATTAGATTGCAAACAGTGGATTCAGTTGGCTGGGTGGTCACACGAGTGATGGGGCTTTAGGGCTGTGATTTCCCTGGAGCTCTCAAAACATTTTCACTGTTTTTTTTCTTGCAGCCCTGGTCAGGTCTGACTCAGGGGTCACAGAGCTTTGGGAAACACTGTGCTCTGGCTGAAGGAACCACCCCAGTGGTTGCATGCCTGGTGCTCACATGGGGCACCAGCAGTGGGGTTGGAACACTCTTTGAGAAATACACGCAAGTTGTCATTGTTGGGTGAGGACATCCATGGTGGGACCCCAGGCAGCACAGTCCTTGCAGTCAGCAAGGTTCAGTGCCCATGCCAGGTTCCCTGATCTCCTCCTGCCCTGTCGTGCAGGGGTCAGAAACAGAGAGTACCTACAGCCAGCGTGCTACAAATGTGATCAGCAGCATGGAGAGGAACAGCGACATCGTTCTGATCCTCCAGGCTTCAGTCTGTTGCACCGATGCAAGTGGCTGGCAGCCATCTGTGGCCATGGATTTGGACTCTGGTTCTCCAGGATCTCACTGCTGGGCTGCCCCTTCACACTCAGGGACGAGCCTGGGTTTGGTGGGTAGGCTGTGGGCCGCCCCAGCCTACATGTCTCAGGCAGAGGCTCACCTGTAGTGCTTCAAACTGGTACCTCTTGGTACCCTGATGGAGCAGGTGGTACTTGAATGGACAAGGTGGAGCACATGGTGCCGCTGGAGCCATGGGGCTGATGGATCCTGGATGGATGAGGTGCGGTGCACGGTAGCTGGATGGACAAGGTGGAGCATGTGATGTCTCCATGGACAAGGTGGAGCACATGGTGTCTCCATGGACAAGGTGGAGCACCCTGATGGAGGCGTTGGAGCACACAGAGTCTCCTTGTTCAGCCAGGTCACGTCGCGTGGTGTCCATGAGGGCAGCGTGAAGTTGGAGGGTGCCTGCCCAGGGCTGGGGGTAGGATGTGTTCTCTGTTTCACCATAGGTAGGTGAGGCTGTTCTTCGTTAGCCAAGTATCTGAGCACTTGATGGGGACATGTTCATCCTCACAAACACCTTTTGAGGTAGGGAAGCGTGTCCCAACCCTGTGTGTGGGAAGCTGGGGCTACTGAAGTTGCAGCCTTTCTATGACCACATATCCTGGGCAGGGTCACTGAGGAGACCATGGCAGAGGAAGGGCTGCGGTCAATCTTAACGCTACTTTCTTGCTTTAATTTTCATGTTCTATTCTTTACTAAAGAACACCAAAAATAAGAAAGGTGTTGTTAAAAGGTGTTGTCTGATACTTCATTTGCAGCCCTGCTTCATGCCATGCTCATGAGCTAAATACCCCAGGAGAGGGAATATCTGGACTACTGCCTGTTTATATTTTTCCCTAATTGATATATTTTTTTTCATTGTTGGTGTTGGGTTTAAAATAATCTCATGTTTTCTTGTGAAGAATCTGAACTGTTTGTGAGAACTTATCTCAGAGCACGCGGCTTGGGCTTAACTTAACATTTTCCAAACAACTTAGCAGAGAGATAAACTGGGGTGGGGGGGAGAGAAAAAAACCCTGTTGCATTTTTTGAAAACCCTGGCCGAAGTTTTGGCTAATGAGATATAAAAGCAACGGACAACATGCTCATTGAGATGCTGTGAACACCATCTTCAAAGCAAACAATCTGCTGTCCGCCAAAAACAGAAGATAGTGAAGATAAAGCTCAGAGAGCAGTGACAATTCCTTGCATTACCTCTTCTTTCCCCTATTTTCCAACCAGTGTGGAGCTGGTAAACAAACAGACATTTATTTGTAGAGGAAAAGAAACATGGGGAAAAAAAGAGTGTGAAGGGGAAATGATAAGAAATGAGAGTCACAATTCTGATTTTAACTAACAGGTGTGACTTTGGAGTAACGTTTAATTACACTGACCAATTTTTATATGGGCACTTTTAATCAGTTCAACTGCTTTTTAGAAGTCTCTTCTCTCTAATGAATTTCAGATAATAGTGAAGCCAATTTTCCCATTTTTTCTCCTTTTCCTCAGTGGTCACTGCACACAGGGATTAGCTCAGGGCCATCAGGGCTTGTTCATCCCAAAGTGATGGGATGAAAGTGGCTATAGGTTCAGGTATTGCCAGCTCCTGTAATTGCCATAGAGATGAGAACAAAGGAAAATACGTATTTTTGGTCTTGTTTTGAGGGTCCTTGTTCGTGGTTTCAGTGTTCGTGGGGTGAGACATGCTGAGCTCCTACGCTTTGCCGTTGTCAGGTGGAGCTGCTGTCCCTTGTTGCACACCCTGAGTCTGAATCAAGAGAGATGAGCATCTTCCTGCACCTTGCCATGCCATGCCCAGCAACATTTTGGGTCTTTCCTGAGAGCTGTTCCTGCTTGCAGGCTTGTGTTTGCAACACGGAGTTCATGGAGATCAGAGCAGGGCTGGAGCTGGTGCACCCGAGGCTCGGTGGTTTCGTTGGCACCGCTTGCCCTTGCACCACAGTGTAAATCAGCCTAGAAGGAGCCATATAAATTACAGTGGGTTGGATGCAACTCAGGCAGTTTTGTGGCTGTCAGACCACGGGGATGGAGAGGTTCAGGGGTGGGTGGCAGAATCCTTCCTTTCCAAACAGCCGCTCCTAGGTCTGTGCTGCTCCGGTGTTGTTGGCTGATGGCTGCGTTTATTCCCTGAGTGTGTGAAATGAGTGTTTTCCCGCTGCCCGCCGTGGCATAAAAATGGCAATGTAACTTAAACAAAATTTAGTATGAAAGTTGTTAATCTAAATTTTACCACATGTTTTGTCACTGCTTGCTTTTAATTTTTGTGTGGAGAGCTTGTTTTCTCCCATCCTTCTGATTCTGTGTCCTTTTCTTCTGGAAGTGTCAAAAGCCAAGCTGGACAAAGACATTAAAGGAAAGTCGTAAAAGAGGAGGAGGAAGAAGATCATGCCTTTTTTCACTGCTTGTCTCTTCTCTCTTTTGCAGTTGTTGCAATCTCAGGACGTGAAGGAAGATGCCGTGCTTTGCTGTTCCATGGAGGTAGGGAAGCACCTCTCCATCTGCCCCAATCCTCATTGCTTTTCCCCTTCCATCCTTGCCCATGCTTCTGTCAAGCAGCTGTTGGATGTTTCCAGACCCAACAGCTGTGTGGCCTCTGTGCATTTTGCAATGATGAAATGGTTTGGGTTGGAAGGGACCTTTTGAGGTCATTTAGTCCAACACCAGTTTGCAATGATCATGAACACCTTCCGCTATCCCAAGTTGCTCCGAGCCCTGTCCAGCCTCGTCTTTGGTACTGCCAGGGATCCAGGGGCAGCCACAGCTGCTCTGGGAAACCTGTGCCAGGGCCTCAACACCCTCCCAGCCACCAATTCCTTCCCAAGATCCCAGCTGTGCCTGCCCTCTGGCACTGGGAGCCATTCCCTGGGTGCTGTCCCTGGGTGCCTTGTCCCCAGTCCCTCTGCAGCTCTCCTGGAGCCCCTTCAGGCCCTGGCAGGGGCTCGGAGCTCTGCCTGGAGCCTTCTCTTGTGCAGCTGAGCAGCCCCAGCTGTGCCAGGCTGGCTCCAGAGCAGAGGGCTTCCAAACCTTGGAGCAGCTCCGTGGTTTCCTTTGGCCTCACTCCAACAGGTCCATGTCCTTCCTGTTCTGAGGGACCCAGAGCTGGATTCAGGTGGGGTCTCACAAGAACAGTGTGGGTAGAAGGTCACTGTGAGATAAGAGATGGCCCTTGAGACTGTCATGGGCTCCTGATGCACCTAAATGGATGGAGGAAGTTTGGTGGCTGGGGTCCCATTACAAAATTATATCACCCTGGAGCCTTCAAATCTCACCCTCCATCAAGTTTTTAAGCACAGAAGCAGCTGTATTGGAGCAAAAGCTCCCCCATGACTCTCTGTGCTCAGCAGCAGTTTTGGAGAGAAGCAAATGACTGGACATGGCACTCAGTGCCCTGGTCTGGTTCACAAGGTGGAGATTGGTCACAAGTTGGGCTCAGTGACCTTGGAGGTCTCTTCCAACCTAATTGATTCTACAGTTCTATGAAACACAGCAGAATTTTATTGGTTACTTTTTTTGGGAAGTCATGGGCCCATGGGGACAGATGCTTTTCTTGCAGAGGGCAGCTGAAGTTGCAGTCTGAATACTTAAAATTCAGCAGAGGAAGATGAGGAGGCAGATTGGATTTTTAAGGTGGTGACTTTGGGCAGGCCTGCTTTGGGGACCCTCCCGTGGACTCAACGCTGTCCACCCCAAACTTGGACGTTCTTGGAACCACCTAGGGCTCGTGCTACTCAGTGGAGGCTCTCCAAGGAGTAATTGTTTTAGAAAAAGCCCTTGGCTGTCTTCAGCAAAGCAGCACGACAGGTATAAATGCAGATCTCGGCAGGGCAGGATTTGTTATGCACACAGGAGCATTCTGCTTATTCCAGCTAATGACTGGGAGTCACTGGGAGCTCTGAATCAGCGAGTAAATGAAGGGCCAGGTAGAAGGCAGGAATACCACATCACAGCCTGCACTTTGTTTTGACAATAGCATGATTTTTTACGTGGGATTTTTTTTTTTTTCTTTTTCTTTTTTTTTTCAAAAGCAATCCGTCGCTGCTGCCTTTGAAGTCAGTGGGAGCTGAACCATTCACTCCTCCAGCAGCCTGGTGCAGATGCTTTTGAAAGCCTCGCCCTTCGTGTTCAGCTCTTGGAGCCTGCTGCTGGGTGGTTTTGGTTTTCAAAAGCCACGACGCGTTTAACCTTGCCTGCACCAGGCAGGGCAGAATCGAAGGGACGGGGAGGTGTCTGTAAAAAGCCCGAGGGGAGTTTAAACATCACGGAGTGATAGTATCCTAGTCTGTCTCAGGCTAGGAGGGACCCACAAGGATCAGTAATCCATGGCTGACCCCTTCTTCCTCCGACAGCTGCAGAGCACCGGCCGGCTGCTGGAGGAGCAGCTGCCCGAGATGATGACGGAGCTGCTGGCGATAGCACGCGACAAGATGCTGTGTCCCTCCGAGTCCATGCTGACCAGGTCCCTGCTGCTGGAGGTCATCGAGCTGCACGCCAACAACTGGAACCCCCTGACGCCCACAATCACGCAGTACTACAACAAGACCATCCAAAAACTGACGGCTTGAGGGGCAGGGCAAGGTGGGGTGGTAAGGAAGGGACGAGAAGGAGGCGTGCGCCTTGACAGGACACCCGGCAAGAGCTTTTCTGATTTAAATCCCCCAGCAGACCAAACCCAGCATGCTCGAGAATACGTTCGTGGGGTGGGGAGGGGAGGGAGCAGCATGTTTCTTTTTCAGCCGCGTCGCCAAGTGCCACCCCTCCTCCCTGCCGTGGTTTTGTTTCAGGGGTTTCTTTTTCTGAACTCATTGCTCAAGCGGCAGCAGCGCATCCCGCCGGGTTATTGTTTGGCTTTCGAAAGAAGACAGAGAATTTGGAAAAGGAGGGGGGGGGAAAAAAAAAAATAATCTAAGTGGGGGCTAGTATTGTTTTCACGCCGTCCTCCTGCCTTGCCCTGGCCAACTGGCAGGAGACAGCAGGCAGCAGATGTCTCGGGAGGACAAAGCCAGGCACACACTACACCAGACGCTCGTAATTGATGGCTTTTGTCAAGCGGGGCTTGCGTTAGGTCCCCCCCTCTCCTTCTCTTGTTCTCGACTTTCTGTGTGTTCCCCCCCACCTACCCACCACCCCTTCAGAGGCAGATTGGAGAGCGGGACGACTTTCTTATTTGCACTGGGTTTTCTTTTTCTCGAGCATTCGTAATTACTTCTTATCTTATTGTATTGTTGGACAGACAGTTGTGAGCAGCTCGGGGACGGGGAGAGCAGCGCCTTCCCTCGAGCTGGGTCATGGTTTATGTGAAGATGCTGAAGCAGAAGGAGTGTTTTAAAGAAGTCCTAAAACCACCACAGAAGTTACGTAGCCACCGTCATCTTGCCAGTAACCTCCTCGGTGGATTGAAAAATGTGTCCTTTGAGCTGGGGGCTCTAAAAATAGGGGATTCTGTGGCTCTTGCTGTTCAAGTCGCCGTTATTCCTCAGCCACTATAATCATTTAACTTTTTTTTTTGTAATTTTTTTTTTTTTTCAATTGAAGGAGTGCTTTATTGTTATTACTGTCATGGTTGTAATTATACATTTAAATCCAGGCCTGTTATAGTTGGGCCTAATATTGTACAGGGCAAGGGAGAAATGAAGGTTTGATGTTCTTTGGAGACTGGTGAAGAGAAGACAAGCAGCATATAGCAAAAAAGAAAGAAAAAAAAAGAGGAAAAATGAAGAGGGAAAAATAGAAAAAGCCAAAAATAGAAGTTTTGAGCCTGGCTTCTAACTAGCTGAGTTTGCTATCCAGCGTTCCTAGGTGTGCAGTGTGCAGGAGCAGCTCTGTCCCGCGCTCGGTGTTGAGTGGCACAGTGCCATCGAGGGATGGGGGACGTCTCCAGAGAGGCAGAGCGTGCTCGGGGATCCCCAGGTTGCTCCGGGATCCCTTCATGGCTCCCTGCTGGAACATCCCGAGGGAGAGGACAGCTGTGGGAGGTGGTGGGGAGGTGCCACCCGGAGGGTGAGAGGCTGGTCCGGGGCAGCGCCTGAATCGCGAAGGGGACGCGGTGGGCTCCTTGTTTGCTGTTCTAGCAACACTTCGACTTAGGAAACCCCTCCAGGTGCTTCTCCTGGCGGAGCCTGGCGAGGGTGCAGGCTGCCCCATCCTGCCTGCAGGAGCCGAGGAAGGCATGATGCAGCCAGCCCATCCTGGTTTCTTCTCGCTGTTCAGTTTATTCCTTTGACGACGAGAGGATTTATGCCACAAGGATGGCGCGCACGGACTCCGGACCAGGCAGGCTGGGCCAGAACTCAGCAGCTCAAAATCCCGTTTTTCCAAGCGAAACGTTGCATTTCTGGTGGCTTGCAGAGAAGAGAGATTTCACCCCGACCTCCTTGGATGTGCAGTATGTTCTTGGGTGCCTTATGAATGTGTTGGTCTGTCTGCGATGGGGAGGAAGCTTTTGCTGCAAAACTCAAAAGGGCAGAATTTTTCAGCAGAAAATGCATTGCAGGGGGGTGAGAGTCATGATGCTGCGGTTCGATATTAGCTGAATTTTCGTCAAGTTGCCTGCTGATCCAGTTTTCGTTCTGCACTTGGAGCAAGAGGAGCTGGAAACAGGAGCTTCAGTTTTTCCTATCTACCTGGAAAGCAGAAAAATGACTGCTGAGTCCACTAGAATTGCCTGGAAAAATTAACTTTTGCTTCACTTATTCGAGCCCGGGAGCTTCACACAGCGACGGCGCCTTGCGTTGGGTCAGCTTCGTTAGTGGCAATGTGGTTTGATAGTATTAATGAGCAGATGAACTTCATTAAGACGGCAAAGCCCATCAGTATTACAAGGCTCAGGGCTGTGCCCGTTGCTCTTTGTTTTTTTCTGCTCCCTGAATTCCCAAGGAGTGGAGGAGAAGGGGATATAACACCCATCACAGTGCACTCAGGCAGAGTGTCAGTCTTCTGGGAGAAGGCCTGAAAAACAGTTTTGTCTTGTTGTTGTTGTTTCTTTTTTTTTTCCTTAAGAACAGAAAAGTCCTAAAGCAGGGACAGCAACCTGATGGGTTGGGGTGCCAGGGATCCTGCCAGCAGTGATCCAGACTGCCACTCCGGCCCCTGCGGCTTCTCACCTCCCACAGAATTTTTTCTTGGGATGTAGTGAAAGAAGAAAAAAAAAGAAAAGAAAAACACAGATAATTGGGGATTTAGTTTCTAAAAACTTGAATTTTCACCCATCAGTGCATCAGGAGGCATTCAGAGTCAAAGTGTAAGCCACAGGGCAGTATTTCTCCTAAAGCATTTCCCTACCCCTACCTGCTGTGAGAGCTTATTCAATTTTCTCATTGTGGGGCAATCCTGCAACCCCCACTGACCAGGCTTGGCCCATGACTTTCCCTTCCAACACTGGAAATGAAAAACTTCTATGTGAAATCCGTCGTTTTTTAATGTCTTACCATTTATCTCTGCTATTAGCGTACGTACATCCAGCCATTAACTGCTTTGATACATCAGTCACTCTGTTGATGTCCGAGAATCAAAATGTTGACCAAAAATGGGGGTTCATTTTCCCCAAAAATTACATGCTGCCAATGGTATCTTTCTGAAGTCCATCAGTAGGAAGCCAGCAGGCACATGGCATCATTCACCAGGATACCGTGTTGGGAAAAGAGGCACCACGAGGACCTTTGATGGGCAGGATGGGGAACAGCACTGGGGAATTTTTGAGGGTGAGAGCACCTGGGGATCCTGAAGTGTTTTCTTCTCTCTCTCTCTCTCTCTCTCTCTCTTTATTTTTTTTTTCTTTTTCTCTCTCTTTTTTTTAATATTTTGGTTTACTTTTCAGACGGTCGCCAAAGAGCGTAATTCTCCAACGTGTATTTTTAGGTGCAAAGCCACCGGCTGCACCTCCCTGAATCAGCCAGATTCCATCTTTGCTGCTCAATAAAAGTATCTGTATGGGGTTTTTGCTGTGCTGTCCCCGTACAACTGCGTCAGCAAAGGGGAAAATAACCCACTCTGGCCAAATGTGTGTGGGGCCAAACCTCGGGGTGGTGTGGAGGCGAGTGGCTGCAGCGTCTCCTCTATGCCCACCTCCCTGGGATGCAGAGCAGGTCTGCTGACTCCCTGCCAGGCTCCCCAGCTTATTGCTCACCTCATTCCTGGTGAAAATCTTTCCAAACTGATGGGTTTTGACACACAGAAAGTGACTTACTTGGTTTCCCCACGAGGGATTCCTCTGCTGTTCAGAGAAGTCTCGTGTATATGGAGGTGAAACAAAAATGGGGAGGAAAAAAAAAAAAAAGGAAAAGTAAGTGATTTGCTTGGTTCCCCTCTTCCCCTGAAGGAGATTAATTAGTATCTATTCTTGGCATGATTGATGGCTTTGAAAGAAAACTTGTCAGAATAACTTATGATTTATTTTCATGCTTATTTTTATAACACCCCTCACTTGGAGAGCTCTCAAAATCTTAAATATGATTTTTTTTTTTTTTTTTAATTTAATTTCCCTGCTGGGTATTTTATGGCTTTACACTAATTTTGCTCTTCTTGGTGTTAGCTATTAGGCAGTCCTGGTGATATTTTCAGTATTTTTTCAAAAGAAATTATACTAAGGGTTGCAAAGTCCACTGTCAATAGCCAAGGGAGCTGTGGTTTCCTGCAGAACACAGAGTTAACGCTAAGAATTCTTTTTTTTTTTTTCTAATGTATTTATTTGCATTTGAAAAAGCGACGTTTTTAATTTAATCATATTTGTTAAACTAAGCGCTTTAAAAAATTTTTTTTTTAAATTTAAAAAAAAAATGGAAAAAGGTTTTGGGGAGAGTAAAGACTAGATATTCATACTTAGAGAAATCACAAACTCATCATTTTCAGCGTTTCAGAGACTGTTAAAACAAGGGAGCTCATAACTCTTTGTGGCAATTCAGTCTTTGTTTATAGAACATCCAGACCCACTGTATGCTATAAAATGCATCATCTGAGTAATAAATGTTTAAAGCTTGACATTTCCCCATCTCTTTGTGGGTACGCGTTGTCGCTTCTCCTGCTCCGGGAGGGACCATCCTTGAGTTCAGGATGGAAGGAAAGGAATGGGTGGGTGGTGGGAGCAGAATATCCCTCGTGGTGGACTCGTGGTGGAAAAGCAGCTCAGGAGGGCTCAGTGCTCCTGGTCCCGTCCTGCTGCTCCTTCCCTGGGGGTCCCTGTCTCTTCTCAGAGGGGTTGTGGGAATGGATGATGGATTGAGCCCGTCTCCTGATCTTCCTCCACAGCTGCCTGCTCCCCTGCTCCCAAAGCAAATCCCTCTGCCCAAAGTGAATTTCCCTCCTCTTTGTGTCCTACCTCAGCTGGGTCTGGCGGTCTGCTAGAGGACACCCCTGATTTAATCACAAACATTCCACCCAGTGCTGCAGCAACAAGGGCTCAGCCACTGCTGCCTGGTAAAAGGGGTTTGAAAGTGATACTGAAGGTGTTTGTCACACAATCACCGAATATTCTGAGTTGGGAGGGATCCACAAGGACCACCAAGTCCAGCTCCTCAGTGAACAGCTCATACGGGGATGAAGCCACAACATTGCTGTTACCAGCACCACGCTCTGACCAACTGAGCCAGTCTCAGGAAAGAATGGTTTACTCCAGGATCTCCTCTGGAAAACCCTTCTCAAGCACAACACAACTGACTTTTTGGCTAACTGAGGCACCTGCCTCTTTTCCTGGCCTGAGAGAGATAAAAAGAGAGGGAAAAACAAGATAGGAGGTGAAACAAGGAGTGAGAGCACCCCAAAGATCCCACAGGGAGATTCATGTCCTTCCCCAGACCTTCAATCCCCATGTTCCCCCTCCATTTCCCTCAGGCCAGAACATCCTCTCCCTCTCAAGTCAGGGGCTCACAGGACACAGCCAAAGCACCACCGATGTCCAAACTGCACCGTGGGTCAGCACCTCCCAGAGCCAACGTGTCTGATCCAGAGAGCAGGGCTTGGTGGGAAACTCCCCACCTTGCCCATCATCAGTGGTCCTGGCTCCAGAGTGGTGCCCGCTCCCTGCACACCTCACCTTGTGTGTGTCCATGCACACCTCACCTTCTGTGTGTCCATGCACACCTCACCTTGTGTGTCCATGCACACCTCACCTTCCCTGTGTCCATGCACACCTCACCTTCTGTGTCCATGCACACCTCACCTTCTGTGTGTCCATGCACACCTCACCTTGTGTGTCCATGCACACCTCACCTTGTGTGTCCATGCACACCTCACCTTGTGTGTGTCCATGCACACCTCACCTTCTGTGTGTCCATGCACACCTCACCTTGTGTGTGTCCATGCACACCTCACCTTGTGTGTCCATGCACACCTCACCTTGTGTGTGTCCATGCACACCTCACCTTGTGTGTCCATGCACACCTCACCTTCTCCCACTGCTTTAAGCCACAATGGGCTTTGATAGCGAGCCTCAGGAAGCTGGATTCAAGGACATTTAGAATTTAGATCAAAAACTGGGAAGGAATTGGTGTCTGGGAGGGTGTTGAGGCCTGGCACAGGGTGCCCAGAGCAGCTGTGGCTGCCCCTGGATCCCTAGCAGTGTCCAAGGCCAGGCTGGACAGGGCTGGAGGACCTGGGATAGTGGGAGGTGTCCCTGCCCATGGCAGGAGGTGAAACAAGGGGGTCTTTATGGTCCCTTCCAACCCAAACCATTCTGTGATTCCCTGAAGTACCATACCTGACCGTGTTCCACCCTTTCCGAGGATTCACCCCTGCACATCCCCATTGTGAGCCCCAACCTGCAGCCAGACCCTACAGCTCTGGGTGCTGGAGTTTGGCCTGTTCTTAATCAGGGGTTTGAGCCTCTGGACCAGGTCTGGGAAGAGTTTATCAGCACTGGAGTTGGGCTGGGAGCAGACAAGCCAGGAGCAGAGACGATCCCTGGGGCCCCTGGGACCACCAAGATGTATTAAATGCGAAAATAACCTGCAGTAAGACAAGATTAGGAGCAGATGGATGGGCATCACTACAGAGCTTTCAAGATGCAGGAATATTTCTGTGAATTCCTCATGTCTGCCAAAAACCCAGGCAGCAGCACATAAAGACTCCATGGATCAGAGTTAAGATTTCTTGGCTTCCCTAAAAAACGGCAAACCTGCAAATAGCCAGGATGCAGGATGTTCTCCTCTTCCAGCAGCTCCATGTCTCTGCTGGGTGTTGAGGGGAGTTTTTAAATGCTCCTGCTGGTGGCAAAATGGGCAACAAAGTCAAGTTACCTTCATGTAACTGCTCCGTTTGCCAGCTGAGCTGTAGCTTAAGCGATTATTGCTTGGGATGCAAGGAAAACAGTGATACTAAAACAATAATGCACATTACAGGACTGTGTCCTCTTCTTTTTGTATCCTACACTGTGATTCCCAGTGATAAGGCTGGAGGCTTGTGTGGCTACGTAAATGTGACTGCTGAGCCTGGCTTGATGTCTATCCTGCTCCCCAGGATTTCTCCAGAAATATTTCCTAGAGAAATGTTTCTGCAAGAAATACTGCATCCTTGGGCTGTAAATTACTGATGCAGACGTTTTCAGGAATGCAGACATTCCCTGTCCCTCTTGGAGGGGTCACTGGCGTTATCCTTGCTGGTACAGGTGAGTGTGGGGTCCCAAGGATGGGTGGACCCGGAAGTGGAAGTCTGGCTTTGTCTGCCCAGAGTCAATGGGAAAAAAATGCCAAATCCCTCTCAAGAGAAACGCCAAGATTTCAGAATTGTGTTCTGTCCTAAATCGTCATGGTTTTTTCACCAAAATGTTTTGTTTCGACGTATGTTGTGTTGCTGTAGCAATAACATTTAAACAAATTGGATTTTATTAGCTCAGACCTTTTCAATAACTTCCCACTGACCTTTCTGATCGGGAGTTTCCACTTTGGGGAAGCGATGCCAGGAGATGGCAACGGTCTGACGGGAGAAATCACCTTTGCTGTGGTCCTGGGCTTGCCTCAGCCTCTGCTCCTCTCCTCCCAGCCCTGCCAGAGGAAACTCCATAAGCAGTTCTGTCCCCCGCCGTCATTCTTGATGTCCAAACGCCTGACACATGCGGCCTTGCAGCCGAGACTTCGAGTTGGGCATCAGGAAGAATTTCTCCATGGAAAGGATGGTCAGGCATTGGAAGGGATGGAGGAGGTGGGGTCCCCATCCCTGGAACTGTCCCAAGGAATGAGTGGACATGCCACTCTTGGCTGGGTAACAGGGTGGGGATTGGTCATAGGTCGGAGTCATTGGCCTTGGAATGCTTTCCCAGCCTAAATGATCCTGGGATGGGGAAGGACAGCAGCTGGTGCTGCTGGTGACCCTACAGCAGTGGCTGATGGTGGAGCTGCGAGCAGAAACCAGGTCTCAGAGCAGATCCCTGCAACTGGTGGAAGTGTGGGAGCAGCAGTCTGAGGAGCTGGGCCGCAGCGAGGGTCTGCATGGGCAGGAGAGGTCATGGAATCACAGAATCACTGACTGGTTTGTGTTGGAAGCCACCTCAAAGACGATCTCGCTCCACCGCCCTTGGCCGTGGGCAGGCCAGGACAGGGGTCTGTGAGATTCCGTGGCATCTAGGACCTGTGCAAAGTCCAGGTGGGTGGCTACAGAGACCATTCCCACACCTCTACAGGCAGCACCGAGCCTGGCTTCTGTCTGGGGGGTGCTTGGAGGTGCAGACGGAGCACCCAGGTGTCCCAATCCAAGGGGCAGATCCTACCTGCCCTTGCTTCAGGCAGGCACCAGGGAGCAGATCCTTCTGGCTGGTGTCCTGCGGCAGGAGGAGGGCAGCAAGCAGTGCTCTTTTACCTTTAAAACTAACAACAGTGAGCTCTGCAGGAGCCTGAGCTTTCTTGGCACTGAATCCTGTGCTCTGGCATCAGAGCCAGGGTGAGAGCACCGTGGCCAGGTGTCAGCTGAGCTGGGGCTTCCCCAGGTGCCATCTGCCAACCACGGCCAAATTATGTCACTGGCGCTTCTTTTTTCTTTCTTTTTCTTCCTGGGATAAAACCCTAAAGTAAATCCCGGTCACCATTTACTACTCCCTGCCTTGATCATAGATTCATGGAGTCTCAGAATGGGTTGGGTTGGAAGAAACCTTAAAGCTCATCTCATTCCACCCCCTGCCATGGACAGGGACACCTTCCACTGTCCCAGGTTACTCCATCCACCCCAGCCTTGGACATTTCTGAGGATTAACAATGTTCAAGCTCAGAAAGCAATTTTAAATCTACCATTTTCATTTTTTTCTTTAATAATTTAAAATTTTGAGGCCCAAAAGAGGTCGGTTTTCAAAGCAAGGCTGGAAAGATTGGGTAGGTTAGGGTGGGAGGCAAAACTGCACCAGGGGATGGGTTATCCAAAACCTGTCTGTGGTAATTACACGTTGGCTGATGAAAAACTGGTTTGAGGGCAAACACCGTAAAAATGTTGCTGTGGGGAGAGAAAGATGACAAAGATTGTGAAATCCAGTCGGCAGATTGTTTTACAGCAAAGGTAACTTCTCTCCCCAGGGCTGGATTTTACAACTCGTGCAAGAAACCAACCCCCGGCTAGCAGGGCTGCTCTGCTCCTCTTTCCAAGCACAAAAAAATGCAGGGTATTTGTTAGGAAACCACGGGTCTGTGCTGATTTCTTAGAGATAAATGCAGCCTTGCTTTTTGGGGGGGCGATGAAGCGTTTGGGGCAGGGGTTGTGTTGCACGTGGTGACTGCGATTAGCTTTTACCCTCACTGTATGGACACATCCTGCTGTATATATTCTTTATATAGGATTGCATTTCCCCTGGTTTTTGGGTGCTTGAAGGGTGCTCCAGGGGCTCACTGCTCTCCCAAGGGGACTAAACCCAAATAACCCAATGCTGCTGCCTGGGTTCTGTTTCTCAGCTCAACTTACACTTTTTTTTTTTTTTTTTTTTTTTTTTTTTCCCCCTTCATTTGCTCTCTGTCCTGTAATTTTTATTTCCCTTTGCACCCTCTGTGTTTGCAGGCAGGTTTCCAGCTCTGTGCTGCCACATTTGGCTCCCTTTTCACAGCTGAGGAGAAAGGTCTGCTCCTTGGGAAAGATGAGTTGTCCCTCTGCCAGTCACCGCCTGCAGTCACCTTTTTGGGGACAGGTGACCGGGTCCCTGCAGTTCACATTTAAGTCCCCAGAATCTTGCACAAGAGTTTTCTCCCTGTGCCAACAGTTTCTGCAAACGGTGTAGAATCGCAGAGGACGGATTGGGTTGGGAAGGACCTCCAGGATTATCCTGTTTCACCCCCTGCCACAGGCAGGTATGGTTTCCAGTTTTCAACTACTGTTCGCTCCGAGCCTCATCCGACCTGGCCTGGAGCGCTTCCAGGGGTGGGGAGCCCACAGCCTCCATTTTCCCTGGGGTGCACTGGATTTGCATCCCAAAATCCTGCTAGGAATCACCCGTGCTCCCCTGTAAATGCCAAGAGGAAGCTGCAGGGAGCCTCGCCTCCTCTTGTGCCCCCCTCCCCTCCATGCACAGCCCCTTGTCTCCTGATTCCTCCCCCAAATTACCCTCTTCTTCAGTTCTAATTGCTCCCGCGGGGCTGGACTGAAGTGACAATGCTCTCCCGAAAAACGAGAGCAACGGGAAAAAAAATAAAACAAAACAGTCTGGCAAGCAGTCGTCCCTTGGAGACCTGTCCCAGCCCGGGGTGGCCCTGCCCAGACACGGATGGGGACAGCCAGCCCCGTGGCGTGGTGATGCTCCCGTGCGCTGTCCGGGACACTCGGCCTCACGCTTCTTGTCCCACCTGCAGGCGGGCAGGAGTTTTTGGGGGACGTCCAGGGGGGCTGTCTTACGCCCGGGGCGCCGTGCTGGAGCCGATTTTCTGGTGGGAATTGTCAGGACAGAATTAGAAGTAGGTTGAACTTTATCTACGACTTGAACTGAGGCTGAACTCGGCCCTGTTTTGTTTTGGTTTTTCCAAGTTCAGCGGAGTTCGCAGGGAGGGAGGCGAGTGGGGGGCAGTGGATTATTTTATTTTGACTTGCTCTTCCTATGATTTTGCTGTAGTTTGACTGCCACGTCGCACTGGAAAAGTTCTTCTCATGGTATTCCTCGTCCGAGGTGGTGATGTGGTGGCTCAAACGCCGCCACAGGGTTTATTCCATTTCAGGTTGGATTTAATCCATTTCAGGTGTTCGTGGCTGGGGTAGTGCAAGGCTGGCAAAGCCTTCCCCTAGGTCAGCCTAGATGAGAAGACAAAGCCCCAGACCAGCCCAGGATGAGGAGACAAAGGGGAAAACGGGGAGCGGACTTGCAGCAGGACCGCAGCAGTCTGCCCTGGAGATGCTTCCAGGGGTTTTGGGCACGTTTTTCTCCCACGCCAACCACCCGGGCTTCCAGACCACCTTCCAGCACCGCCAACATTCCTCCTAATCTTTATTTTTCCTGTTGCCACCCCGAAGCGGAGATGGATTTGCTTGCCCGGACGCACCCCGTGGGGGCCACGAGCCAGGGCTGTGCTCCCTGCCCCTGACCCTGCGGGTTGTGCAAGCTGCTGGCCCCGTGCAGAGGTGTGTGGGTGGTGCAGGGAGCACGTACAGCCCTGCACCCGGCTCTGGGGACAGGGCTGTCCCCTCCGGGCCAGGGGAGGGGCTGGAAGCAGCAGCGCAAGGACGTGGCCGTGGAGGTTTTTCGCGCTGAATCCATCGTGGGGCTGCAAAGGGGCGAGAGGCGCTGCTCCCCTGCGCGGCCGGTTGTGATTCCCAAGGAGCCGACCATCCCTTCCCAGAACAGGCAGGAGGCTTCTGCCACACGGGTTTTCGCCTCCTGAGTTGCTCAAGAGTTTGTAGAAACTTCACCAGTTTTATTTTGTTTTTGTTTTTTGTTTTATTTTTATTTTTTTTAACAAAGATGCCTCCTAGACCACTGACAAATCTAAGGAATGCATAGAGCAGACTAATTTCCTGGAACGGGACCTACTGGAGGAAAAGTCCCTCCGGGCTGGCTTCTAACTATGACACATTTGATAGCCATTCAAGGACTACTGGGAATCTTGTCATTTTTTCTCTGCGAGGCCTCAGACAGAGTTTCGTCATCAATTCTGACTGTTCTGTGAAATCAAACCAGCCAACGTCTACCCGCAGCCCGACAGCTTCTTCGGGGTTTACGCAGGACGTACCACAGGGGTGATTTTTTTTCTTCCCCACCCCCCGACAAGGTTTTATACCTGGGTACAAAGTGACTTTACCCCTGCTGCACCTTGTTTTCTTTCCTCCTGGCAGGGCGACCTGCCTCGTCCCACGGAGGGTGGCACGGGCTGTGGGCGTGCCCGAGCCGCCGCCGCTGTCAATGAACTTTGGCACCTTAAACCGTGGAAAACCCGAAGTGCCAGAGGGAGGGAGAGGTGCCTGGCGTCCAGGAGATCAGATTGCCCCAGGGGATTTGCTGGGAGTCCCATGATGAGCCTGGAAGGGAGCCCAGACGGCAGGGCACCGCCGTGCTTTCCACCCAGGACACTCAGCCGGGGTCCCTGGAGGACAGCTGGTGGCCTTTGTCCCTTACTGTCACCCTTGTGCGTGCCAACCCCAGCTCCACATCGCCCCAAAGTCTTCATGGGGCCAGCTGGACCCCAGCTGGTGGGATGTGAACCCCCCCAGCTCTGCAGGGCACGATGACCCGTGCCTGCCCATGAGGTGCATCCACCAGGCTCACCCCAGGACGAGCTGCCCTGGGGTGGGGCGCTTTTTTAGGGTGAGCCTGGATCTTCAGCAGCGACTCGCTTCCCTGTGCTGCTCCAGGTGCAGGAGGCGCTCCGTTCGCTCCCAGTTCACGTGAGCTGCAGCTTGGCCACCAGCACCGTCCATCCCTCACGGGGTCATCCCAGGTCCCCTGGGTCCCTCACAGCCCTTTTCTGCCTCCAAAGTATCCCGTAGGATCGCGGCCGCCAGCAGTTTTGTGGGCAGGTGAGGAATCTGGCGCTGCAGAAGGGTTTTCTTCATGTCACCCACCTCAGCCCTGTCGTCCCTGTGAGCTGTTCCTGGGAGTCCTTGCCCAAGAGCTCTGCCTCCAGGAAATGCCATTATCAGCCGCCTGCATCGGCTGCTCGGCTTCGAGCTTCCAGCTCCCCGCCTCGCTCCCGGGGCGCCCGATCCCAATCCAATTTCTGCTGGAAGGAGATAAGACAACGAAAGGAGATAAGGGCCAGCCAGCAGGCTGGTCACCCTGACTCACAAGGGGACAGGTGTCAGCACGGGAGGGACGCTGTCAGGGCAGCGCTTGCGGCCCTGGAGAGCGTGGGTAGGTGTGGCACGGGCAGCCAGGGGTTCCCAGCCCGCTGGGACGGCTGAGGGGCACCGGGGCTGAAGCACTCGGGGTTGGCTGAGGCGGTGAATTCTCCCTCCTTCTGGGGCGTGCGGAACCAAAACTGGGCACTCGCAGCGGAAGATGGGGAGAGGGCTCCAGGCCAGGGTTTGCACGACTCAGTTCTCACCCCTGTGCACGCTGCAGGGTTGGGGGCTCCTCCCTTTCCTCCCCAAAAGCACCATCTCTCCCCAAAAGCCTCTTTTCCCCCCTCGGCATCCATCTCCTCCCCTCCTCGCAGCACCAAAAGCTGCCGGATTAGGGAGAGGAATGGAAAGACGTGGTGGATGGGGGCCGCTCGTTTGTGCTCCCAGCTGGTCAGTGGCAGCTGAAATGCCTCCAGCTCTTCAATTAGAAGGAAATGGTTAATAGGAAGCTGAGCAAAGGTCTCCCGCCCCGCTGCTGGCACAGGTGCCGGTGGAAACCGTGCCGAGGGCTGAAGTGCTCGGTGTCGAAACAGCCAGACTCCACCTTGTCCCTCTGCCAGGGCGCTGACATTGCCACAGAACCTCACTCCCAAACGCGGCCGGCCCTGGTGCTGCTGAACCTGTGCCTCTGATGGGGGACAAACCTGTGGACACCCTTCCATCCCTGTTCAAAAGGAGCCCTTGGCTCTGACCTGCAGTTTTGGTAGGAAATGGGTGGGGTTTTTTTAAAAAAAAAAAAAAATGGGGGAAGTTTCATTTTGACTGTTGCCCATTTGGGGGGGAGGGTGATGGAGAAAAATGAGGAATTACCCAATACAGAGCAATTTCCCAAGGTTGAGAAGCAGGAGGTTGGAAGTAATAATTAATCAACAGTGGCTGGCGGGGGCTTTGCTCACCTCAAACAACCTGGTCTAAGGGTCACTACACAAAGGCGTCTGCAACTGGGAGAAGAAGAGACCTTGTCCTCACCTGAGGGAGGAAGAAAGAGAGAAAAAAAGAGATAGGAGGTGAAACAAGGAGTGAGAGCACCACAAAGATCCCACAGGGAGATTCGTGTCCTCCCCCAGACCTTCAATCCCCATGTTCCCCCTCCATTTCCCACATGCCAGAACATCCTCTCCCTTTCAAGTCAGGGGCTCACAGGACACAGCCAAAGCACCACCGATGTCCAAACTGCACCGTGGGTCAGCACCTCCCAGAGCCAACGTGTCTGATCCAGAGAGCAGGGCTTGGTGGGAAACTCCCCACCTTGCCCATCATCAGTGCTCCTGGCTCCAGAGTGGTGCCCGCTCCCTGCACACCTCACCTTCTGTGTGTCCATGCACACCTCACCTTGTGTGTGTCCATGCACACCTCACCTTGTGTGTCCATGCACACCTCACCTTGTGTGTGTCCATGCACACCTCACCTTGTGTGTGTCCATGCACACCTCACCTTCTGTGTCCATGCACACCTCATCTTGTGTGTGTCCATGCACACCTCACCTTGTGTGTGTCCATGCACACCTCACCTTGTGTGTGTCCATGCACACCTCACCTTCTGTGTGTCCGTGCACACCTCACCTTCTCCCCCTGCTTTAAGCCACAATGGGCTTTGAAACTGAGGCTCAGGACTCTAAGGACATTTAGAATTTAGATCCAAAACTGGGAAGGAATTGGTGGCTGGGAGGGTGTTGAGGCCCTGGCACAGGGTGCCCAGAGCAGCTGTGGCTGCCCCTGGATCCCTGGCAGTGCCCAAGGCCAGGTTGGACAGGGCTTGGAGCAGCCTGGGACAGGGGAAGCTGTCCCTGCCCGTGGCAGGGGGTGGAATGGGATGAACTTTAAGGACTCTTCCAACCCAATACACTTGGTGCTTCTCTGATCATCACGCTTGATGAAGCAGACATCCTTAAACACTCCAGAAAACACCATTAAATGCATTTGAATGTGTATTTTACTCTCAAATGGCCTGAACTAAAATATGCAAGAGAGTAAATGGAACTCTCTGACCAAAACCTCCGCGGTACATGCAGAGTTTTCAAGCAGAAAATAAGTGCACTCTGGTGTTCCCTCATTCAAAACACCCTCAGCAGGAATGCAGTTCATGCACAAAATTCACTGCTTTGCCACACGGATCCCAGGACAGGTCTTCACCTGGAAGAAACCTTCCTTGCGGTGCTCGTGTAGGGCTGGAGGGTTTGGGGGATCTGATGTCCTCTGTCTGAAAGGAAAACCCACTGTGCACTTGTGGCTGATGCTTATCTCCCAGGTAATGCTGTTCCTGGAGTTCCAAGGTCCTCCTTATCTTCAGCAGAGTCAACTGTGTCCTCAGAGACAACTGCAATACATAGCACAAAATGCTTTCCCACAGCAAAGCCTCTTTGTGGAAAAACCCCTCATTTCAGAACGGATGAAAACGTGGCGAGCTTGACCCATTTTCACTAAATGCCTCGCAGGGCTGCTCCCTGCCCAGCGCAAACCTGGAGGCTTCACCCTGAATTTCCACGGGATCCTGTGAGCTGGAACTGCACCAGCCCAGGGTTCCAAAACCGCAGAGGAGCCCCAATTCCTGGTGGGTGTTTGCATCTCCCTGGGAATGGGGCCCTCAAAGACATCCAAGAGAGGGCTGGGAATTTGGGAACCACTGGGCTGGTCCTTGTCCAACCCCTAAAGCTCCCTGTGGTCCTGGTGCAGCCTGGTGCTGGGAATATCTGCCCTTGCACACCCATCCCTCTCCTCTGCGGGGCCATGAGGAGCTGGCAGAGGGTTTGGACGACAGCTATGGCATTATTTCTATTAATACATTACATCTAGTGCATTCTGGAATAATGGGAAGGGAAAGGATATTGTAACAAGCAACTTTTGCCCGGATAAGTAGCCGTGTCTACCGAACCCCGGGTAGCGACTTACTGGTAAAGGTGGTGAACTGGTGATAGAGGGAGTCTGGAGAAGGGTGTGCAAAGCGCTCAGAAAGTCAAAAGACAGCCCGAAAAGGAAGCTTGAAGGACCTGGGGCTGTTTAGTCTAAAGAATTAAAAAATATACTCATATACAAAAGGGATATTGTGAATCATAAAACACGGCCGCCAAGGGAAAGGAAATAAACCCTTCATTGTCACAAAAGAAGGGCTGAGAAGTCGTGGGCTTAACCCGCAGGAAGGAAGATGCAGCTGGGGTGACAGATAATAAAGGCCTGGAAAAAAATGCCTGAAAAAGCATAGTAATGCTGCAGTTGAGATTATTAAGAGCAGGCTGAGAAAAACATCAATGGCAGGTAGTTTAAGGATGTCTGGATTGCCCTTGGAGCTAGCAGGGGGTTAGTTGATTCTAAGCGCTCTCCTCCAGCACCATTTTCTATAAATTCGGTTAATTTGCTTCCGTGACTGGGCTGTGCTTTGAAATCTGAGGAAACACCTCCCTTCGGCGTTTTCCTCAGACCAGTCCTCTTGCAGGGAAGATGCCTCCTCCTCCAGCAAGGACAACAAATATCCGAAGCGGGGGAAATAAACCTGGAGCAGGGATTACCAACAGCAAAGCCCGGGGACGTAGTAGACATTGCTCCAGACGTTCAAGGTCCAGTGCTGGACAGGTGGGAGCTCAGTTCCCTAAAACATTATCTTTGTGTACCAGCTTTGAGATGGGCTCCCACGAGATGCTTTGTGTCTGCTGGCGCCGTCCGTGGCACAAAAAACCTAATGAATGCTCCAAGGACGGACAAAATGATGGGAAAATGGTGATGAAGAGAAGCATGCAGGAGGAACACCGTGAAAAAAAGGGTCAGGCCTGGAGAGCCTCTGTTTGGGAAGATCCCCAAAACGAATGAGGTTTTAAGGAGGGGTTACAAGAGCAGGGTGAGCAGGGAGTGGTTAGGAGGAATTTTAATTAGCATCAACGTTTGCAATGTTGTTTAATAGGGCCCAAAAAAAACATCTGAGAGCAATGAAAGCTGAAACCAGCGCTTTCGGAGCAAACAGAGGCAAGTGTGGGGCTGGGGGAGCAGGGCTGGCTTCCTGGGGTGTGAGGGGCACCTCAGGAGGTGGAAGATTCCAGGGAGAGAAAAGCGATTTGGGGAGGAACTGCAGCGTGGAGGAGAGCTGAGCATCCCTGGGCTGGGAGAGGCTCCTGGGGTTGTGCACAGTGCAGGGACGTGCCAGGTGACATCGAGGGAGGTGGGAAACCAGCAACATCAGAATCTGAGCCCCCTTTGTGGCCCAGAACCCCCCAGCTGAGGTGCTGGGTGCCCTGAGGAGCTGCTGTCTGGATTAAACCCCTCGCAGAGGCAGCAGAGCATCTGCATTCCCAGAGGGATGCCCGTTCAGGCACGAAATGCAGGAGCATGGGCGTGCTGGGCGCACTCGGGGCAGACACGCAGGCCTGTGGCACAAGGGTGGGGAGCTGCAGCAGCAGTGCAGCAGGGCAGCGCTCGTGGGAGCTGCAGCAGTGCAGGAGGGCAGCGCCATGGGAAGTGCGGCAGTGCAGCAGGGCAGTGCTGCTGGGAGCTGCAGCGGCAGTGCAGCAGGGCAGTGCCCCAGGAGATGCAGCAGTGCAGCAGGGCAGTGCCCCAGGAGATGCAGCAGTGCAGCAGGGCAGTGCCCCAGGAGATGCAGCAGTGCAGCAGGGCAGTGCCCCAGGAGATGCAGCAGTGCAGCAGGGCAGTGCCCCAGGAGATGCAGCAGCAGTACAGGAGGGCAGTGCCCCTAAAAGCTGCTGCAGCAGTGCAGCGGGCCGTGCCCACGGGAGCTGCAGCAGTGCAGGAGGGCAGTGCCCACGGGAGCTGCAGCAGCAGTGCAGGAGCGCGGTGCTCCTGGGATCTGCAGCAGCAGTGCAGGAGGGCCATGCCCCTGGGAAATGCAGCAGTGCAGCGGGGCAGTGCCCGTGGGAAATGCAGTAGTGCAGCAGGGCACTGTCATGGGAGCTGCAGCAGCAGTGCAGGAGGGCAGTGCTCCTGGGAAATGCAGCAGTGCAGGAGGACAGTGCCCATGGAAGTTGCAGCAGCCGTGCAGCATGGCAGTGCCCGTGGGAGCTGCAGCAGCCGTGCAGCAGGGCAGTGCCCACGGGAAATGCAGCGGCGCAGCAGGGCAGTGCCCACGGGGCACACACGCACCTTGGCCCACCCAGGCCGGGTTTTGTCCCCTCTGCAGAGCGCTCGGTGGCCCAGGCCAGGCTGTGCCAGCCCGGGCAAGGCTGTCAGAGGTGCGGGAGAGGCGGCTCAGCCCCGTCCCCTGCCCGGGCTTGTCGATGGGGCTGTTCAGAGCGATGACATAATTACAGTTTCAATCGCAGATTAATAAGAAGTGGGTTTTGTTGGGGTTTTTTTTTAGCAAACTGCCAGGCATGCCTGAACTGGAAGGGCATTTCAGCTCCCCGCTGCCTGGGAGCTGAGGGTGCCGTGCCCTCTTTGATGTCTCCCTGGTGCGGAGGTGCTGCAAACACCGGCCCTCGTGTCCCGGCTGCTGCTCCCCTCCCAGTGCCGTGCTGTCCTTCAGCTTCCCTCTCCAGCACTCGCTTGGGCGATGGGTGTGTGAATGGAGAATCCACCCCCAGCCTCCAAATTAAATTCAAAAACGTCACCCCAGGTGCCACCAGAGGTGCAGGGGCTGGTAACTGTGGGGAAAGGGAAACCGAGGCAGAAGCAGTTTGCCCAAGGTCATTCAGAGGGTTTTGGTGGTGTGTGAAGCTCAGGGGTGCACCTGGAATGCTGCAGCATGCGCTGTGGACCACCGTGAGATGAGAGAGAGTGGCCAACCGTGGGCCACATACCAAAATCCGAGCTTAAAGTCCGGCTTTTAGGGCTCTAGGTCAGACCCTGAGATCCTGCCTAAAGCAAAGCCAGAGAGGGGCAGAAATTTGTTGCTTCAGGGAATGGTGGATATGTAAGGACATTTCTATTAATTTCCAGCCACAGCTTCAAATCTCTGCAAGATCACCCATTTTTCCTCCTCCCCCAGCACTCAGCCCCACATAATCAACTCGGACTAACCGAACCTCCTGGATTATTCAGGTCTGGGTGTTTCAGTGCCTGATGGAGGAGCTTTTACAAACCCTTGGGCACGTCAGACCTGGGGCTGTCCCTCAGATACTCTCAGCAGGAGTCCCCGAGCCCAGCCAAGCCCTGCCAACCCAACCATTCAAAAAAACCCCAAAAGAATCACCCACGTTCTCAGCTGACTTAAAAGTCATGATAACTCCTAATAAGCTTTTTTTTTCCCCCCCTCACCTATCCATGCTCCAAGCCTTCACCCTGCCCTGGTCAAAGCTCCCCTGCGTTCGGAGGATTGGAGGGTTGTGCTTTCCACTTTCTTACACTTACCCAACTCCTGGAGCTCACAAGATGCTCGTGAGACTCTTGTACCCAGCCGGGAGGCACCAAGCAGAGCCCACGAGTGGGAACCTCTCACGGAGCCTCAGAAAGCAGACGAGACGTTGGGACGGATGTGTGTAACCGAGACCTGCTGCTGTTCCTTGTGGTTTCCTGCCGTTTGTGTTGACCATCTCCACTTTCAGGTCCCTTTTAGACATCCCTCAGGTTCTGCTTTATCGTGACCCGGTGCCGCCCGCTGCCCCAGCTGGGGTTGTTTTGCTGTTTTACTATTCCTCTCCCCTGGAAGGGGATTGGGTGTTTTTGGAGCTGCTGAACACCGGGATCACTCTGGCTCCGTCTCCCTGGAGTTTCCCAAGCTACAAGCAGGTCTGTATCTGAGATCGGTTTCCTCTAACAAAGCCAGTCCCTATCTAGGGATCTGCTTTCCTGCAACAAAAATATGCCCCAGGTGAGAAATTTTCCTCCTGAACTCAGTGTGACCTCCAAGAGCTGAAAGACTTTGGATTAGGAGCATTGAGCTTGACTGTGCTGAAAATCAATCCAACCCTGGAGCCTCGCTGCTGCCAAGAGTGGCGATGCATCTCTGGAAAAAAAAAAAAAAAAAAAAAAAAAAAAAACCCAAAAAACCAAGAAAAGACATTTTTGTGTAGTAAACACACTAAAACACCCATCCCAGTCTGGCAATCTCTCTCAGGCTGGAGGACTCCAGGGAATGGTCCCAGTTGTGGGTTGGGGTCCCACTGTCCTTCTCTCCATGGGCAGGAGATGGAGGCGGCAGCTCCTCCAACCAGGGATCAGGGATGCTGCTGCATGGGTTTTTTAATGCTCGGACAGCAGATTTTTGTCCCCAGAAAACTCCCTAAAAAACAAAAATAAAATTAAATTAAATAAATTTAAAAAAAAAAAAAAAAAAAAAAAAAAAAAAAAAAAAAAAAAAAAAGAGCCTGGAGGGTTAAAATAGCACTGGGAGTTTTACGAGTCCAGGCTGCAGATGTTGCAGGCAGGGAGATGAAAGCAAACCCTTCTGCCCGGTTGTGGAGGCTGTGAGCCCCCAACAGCCCCTCTGATGGAGGCAATTCCCTGCCTCCAGCCCCGCTCCACGCTGGCTGCTGGCTGGAAGTGGTTCTGCTGGTGAGCCCACAAGCAGCACATCGCCGCACGAGGCCTCTCCATCCCACTGCTCGCTCTTGATCGATTATTAAAAACAGAAAATTCTCCAACCATGAAATTCGTCCCAGCTTCCCCCACGGCATGCAGGGCTGGAAGAACCAAACCGCAGGGCCTGAGCTTCCAGGGAAGGAGCAAACTCCACTTCCAGCAGGGCATTTTTGGGGAGCTGGGCCATCTCCAGAGGTTTGGTTTTGTTTGTGCCAGTGCTCCCCTGTGGCTCCTGCAGCTGCCCCAGGTGAGCAACCTGCCCACCCACTGCTCGGCAGGATCCCAGCATCCAGCTCCCATCAGGAGCTTGGTTTCCCTTCTTTCACCTTCATCAGATCTCCACGTTCTTTCACTGGACCCCTTTTATTATCACCCTCATTTTCTCGTTTCCTCCTGTCAGCCTTGGCTTACATTGCTGATGGGAGGCAAAACTTGTTTCCTGGCCCATTTTTCCACTGGAGATTGGTTCTAAACCGAGCAGACAGGCTTTAGTGGCTGTGGTACTGGGGCCCAGTTACGTCCCTTCACTGGCTGAAGGTTGGAGCCAGAGCTGTCCTGCTCCATTCCTTGCAGCACGCCTTGTGCGAAGCAGATATCTTTGGGGCTAGAATGTGTTGTGTTTTTTTTTCCTATTTTAAGCACATTCATGCTGACATTCTCATCTGGACAGCTGCAGGGAATAACAAGAGACCCCCCTCAGCTCTCACACAACAACTCCCTGGAGGTCTTTGGTGGTCCAGCTCCAAACCCAGAGCACGGATATGCCTCAGAATAACCTACATATTTGTTACAGGGCAGAGGATATAAATACATCCGTGGTAATGCCAGTCCTATGTATCGCCTCGACAGCAAAATTAGTACTTAGTTCCTTGCAATATGTGGGATTTTTTTTCCCTTTTTCCCATGCGTGTTGTAACCCTGGTAACCGACAGCACCCGCACCGACGACGTCTGACTCGCACCGCTTTGTTCCCGTCTGGTACAAAAAAAGGCTGCAAACACTTCACCACGCTGAAAGCTAACGAAACCACCCAGATTCGATTCTCAGGGCTGACCTAAAAACCCTGATCTGGGACTGAGCTGCCCTCCCCTCAGCCCTGACCCTGCTCTGAGGCAAGGGATGGAGCCAAGAGCCGGGAGCACCCGTGCGGGACATGGGGCACGGTCGAGACCAAAGGGGATCAACACCTCTTGGCTGGAGGAGTTCAGGGTTCCCTCAGCCTCCCGGTGGTGCCTAGGGGCTGAGCTGTGTGTGGAGGGTGCAAGGGGACCCTCAGCCTCTTCTTTCAGCCCAAATACGTCACGTTGCAGACGGCACTGGGCACGTACAGGCTGGGGACAGGAGCACCGATGCCGCTCCGCACGGGGCGTCTCAGCCACTCTTCCAGCTTGGTGCCCCTGCTCAGCACTGCTCCTCCTTGCTCCCCAGAAGGGAGCTTGGGAAATGGAGCTTTGGTGTCTGAGCACCCCAAAAGCCCGGAGAGCAAAGCAGCACTCCCCAGCCCAGACAGAGCACAGCCTCGCTCCCACCGCAGGCTCCCCTGGGGGGGAATGAGCCCCAGCACCACTCGAGCTGCCTCTGCTGCAGGACAGCTGCTCGCTCAGGTCTGCTCCCTCCACCCACCCATTTTCGGAAGCGGGAACTGAAGTCCCTCTCAGATTTCCACCACATTTTCGGGCCCGATAAACCTCGTCACCAGGTTCAGGAGACATTTAGAATCACAGAATCCTCAAGGCTGGAAAAGACCTCCGAGGTCATCGAGTCCAGCCACGTGCGCAGCCGACAGCCAGACGTAGTGTGGGAGCATCGGAGCCTCTTGGCTTTCAGAAGCCAGAGTTTCTGAAAAATAACCCGAGAGGGTGGTCAAATTCATCACCAGGAGCACTTTGGCAGTTTATGGTGGTGATCCAGCAGCACGACAAGGGGAAGCACCCTGGGCTTTTCCACTGAAGCTGGCGACAGGGACCTTGGCTGGTAAACATTACACAGCAGCGAGATCCCCACTAACCACAACGGCCACCGGAGCCTCGCAAGCGTTTTGGGGTTTTATTCATTTCATCTTTGGGCCACACAAAAAATTGTGCAACGAGCCTCTGGAGAGGCTGGGGATGTTCCTCTGCCTCCTGTGCGCGAGGCTGAGAAGGGCTCCCGCCGAAATTCGGTGACGCTGTGAGGTGACAGGGGACAGACCTCCTCTGCCATGAGTTGGCTGCTCAACCACAGCTGTTCAGGGCCAGTCCTGGCTTTGCTGTCCAACCCCCAGCACATCACCTCTCGCTGCTGCTCGCTGCAAGCTCTACAAAAATGCCTGGTCCAAGAAAGGCCACGTGAGTCCATGCTGCTGCACCGATAAATGGTATCAAAGTAGCTGCATTTTCACTCCTTGCTCCGAATATCTCTCACCTCTGGCCATCCCAGCCCATTTTAACCTCCTCCCTCAAAGCCCCAGAGGTGTGCCCCCACCCTGGTATCTTCTTCCCAACCCGTGCCCAACAAAAGAAGTTGAATTTTTGAATGCGTGTAGACAGCACAAAGAAAACGCTCATAGGGACGTGTTCTGCCAATTCCTCTGAGGCCAATTTTTTCTCCAGTTTGCCTCCACAAGGCCTTTCAGACCAGGGGAGAGGTTAGATAGATAGATAGATAAATAGATAGATAGATAGATAGATAGATAGATAGATAGATAGATAGATAGATAGATACAAATAAATGCCCAGCGGAGTTGCCACTTACAACCTGGGGTAAAATCCACTGGGGTGACTTTACACCAGTGAAAGCACAACCAGCACAGAGATCCAGCTTTTCCAAGGATTCATGGACTCGAGCTGCCTGGAGCAGCCATCCCATAACCAGCACAGCGTCCTGAGGGCTGTGTGGGCAGAAGGACCCGTTCCCCTGGTGGGCTTGCAGGTGCCTTGGGTGCTGAGCATCGCCTGCCACTGGGGTCATGGCTCTGCACCACCTGCAGATGGGTTTCCTGCGTGGAAAACTGAAGAGGGTGGGATTTTACCACCTTCCCTCACAGTACCTCAGCAGCTGACACTTCGACGATATTCCACCTGTCATTTAGGACAAAAATTGCATAGTTTGACTCTTCTTTGTCGCACTCTTCAGTTACTGCTCAGCAACGCTGGGGAGGGGGGAAGAGGGTCCCACTGCACTGCAATTCAACATGCTGCAGAGTGTCATCGGAAGATTCAGCACTTAGGGTTCTGGAGACATGGTCCAAAGCAAAAATACCATCGCCAAGAACAGACTGATTTCTGTTGCCCCAGATTTTCAGAGGAATTCTTTTCTAACACGGAGAGGGGGGAGATGTGTCCCGCCATCCGCTGGGAAATCTGGACTTCAGACTGTCTCAACCACCTCTTGTCTGAGCCTCTCAAGCCGATGAGATTTGTCTAAGATGATTTCCGAGGAGGGAAGAGTGGAATCCACAGACAAGCTGTACAGAGCACGATGATAGGTGAGCTCCCAACCATTGCTCTGCTGGAAGATGTCCACAGAGCTGGGGTGTGCCTGTGATGCCTTAAGTTGTATCTTTCATATATTTCAGGCTCTGTGCTGCCCAGGGTGCAGCTCTGAGCTCGCACTCGGTGTCACTCAGCTCTCTGCACACAGCAGGGACACAAAACAAATCCTGTTCCTGCTGCGCACCAAGGACAACTTTCAGCCCAAAAGCACAAACAAGGGAGGAACGAGAAGGATGGGACCTCACAGCCTGGAGCTGGAGTCAGACAATTAAACCCCAATGTGCAAATGAACAAAAACTTATCAAAGTGTGAGACCTCGTGACTGGTCAGTGATTTTGTGACCATTTTGGGTGTAGCCCTGGTCAGGCTCTTGTCCAGCCCAGGGTGCATCCTAAAGGCCTTTCAATAAATGTCTACTTTATTCACTTAGCTCTGTCCAGACTCTGTTCCAGGTCAGCCTTCCCAAGGCATCACCTGAATTTAGGTGCTGGAATCTTGAAGCAAGAAGGGCATCATGTAGCTGTCCAGGGGTGACTTGTCAGCTGCCCATCAACATTTTCGTTCTGGAAGGAGCTGGCTTTGCCCTTGCCCACAGCCCCTTCACCTGTGTTCCTGCTCAGACCAGGTTTGTACCAGGTCAGCACTTTGCTTTGTGTGGCTGCAGCTTTTCCGAGCCCTCAAGGTGGAATTACAGCGTTGGCAAACCCTTGACAAGGGGAAATTCTTCCTTCCTTAACCTCTAGTCTCTGTTTTACCCTCCCTCTCGCCCCACATCCACCAGCCCCAGAGCTGAACGAGTGAATGGGGACACATAGGAACTGGTGCTCAGCATCCTTCTGTCATGCTCTTTTTTCTTTCTTCCTTTTTTTTTTTTTTTCCTTATTGAATGAGGGCTAAAATTAGCTCAGCAGGAGGTGAGGGCTGGAACATTTCAGCTAAAACTGTCATAGTATTGAAAAGCCATAGTTTTGCTGATTATTTCTCAGCCTCCTTACTGTGAACAGCATTGCCCGGCCTTTTATTTTGACAGATGAATGCAAGCAAAGATCTCTTAGAATAAAGTGATCTGCCAGGCTTTTCAGCTCATTCTCCAGATGATTTATTATTTGACCTGGAAAGGCAGGTCCAGCTGAAGGTCTGGCCAGCTCAGTGTGTCACAGCCATGGCCAGGGGGAGTCACACAGAGCAGGGTGTAAAGTGGGGGCTGAGCAGGATAGCCCAGAAACCCTCACTGCACCCTGCAAAGGCCACAAGAGCCCAACAGCACTGCACCCATCACAGGCACAACTCCAAAGACAGACTCTGGCTTTGCTGGATTGTCTTTCGCCTTTGCATTTTCATAGAAGCACAAAACAGTTTAAAGCCCATCCAGTCCCACCCCCTGCTATGTGCAGGGACAGCTTCCACTGTCCCAGGCTGCTCCAAGCCCTGTCCAGCCTGGCCTTGGACACTGCCAGGGATCCAGGGGCAGCCACAGCTGCTCTGGGCACCCTGTGGCAGGGCCTCAACACCCTCCCAGACACCAATTCCTTCCCAGGATCCCAGCTGTGCCTGCCCTCTGGCACTGGGAGCCATTCCCTGGGTGCTGTCCCTGGGTGCCTTGTCCCCAGTCCCTCTGCAGCTCTCCTGGAGCCCCTTCAGGCCCTGGCAGGGGCTCGGAGCTCTCCCTGGAGCCTTCTCTTGTGCAGCTGAGCAGCCCCAGCTGTGCCAGGCTGGCTCCAGAGCAGAGGGGCTCCAGCCCTTGGAGAATTTTTGCTACCTGACGTACTTTGGAAAGCTGCTGTGAAGAGTTTGTTTAGGGCTACAGTACTTTCATCCTTTCAGCTTTCAGGAGGAGCAACTTTTTGCAACCTCTGTACCTCACAAGTGGAAGTCCTAGAAAACAAGAAGGTTAAATGATTTGGTTGCATCTCATGGACTAATGAGCAGGGGCAAAAATCAGGTTTTACTTCAAGGGACAATGCCATCTGCACTGCATTTTGGTTTCAGGGCCTTAACCACCAGGACACAGCGTGTACCTCATGGAACAAGGTGGAAATGTACAAAAACACCTCCGCAGTGCAGAGTTCTGTGGCTGTCCATGCAGCTCAATTGGTGCCACACCTCAGGTTCAAAGCTTTCATCTCATCTCTTCTGGGTCCGGACCAGGCAGCGCAGCTTGGAGGTGGGAGAAGAACAAGTGAACCAAATAGTCCCTATCTCTTGGTTAATCCAGAGTAAAACCCACCCAGCTGTGGCTGCCCCGGGATCCCTGGGAGTGTCCCAGACCAGGCTGGACAGGGCTTGGATCAACCTGGGAAAATGGAAGTTCTCCCTGCCCATGGGAGAGGGTTGGAACTAGTTTAAAGTCCCTCGCAAACCAATCCATTCCGTGATTTTTCTGATTTTTGTGATTCTTAGGCAGCTGGCTGTAAGCCTGGTCCTATACCTAGATTTGGAGTGATTTTTCTAACCCCAGGCCCCTGCTGCCCGCAGAGACCTACTTGCACAGATCAACGCTACAGAACCCGAGAGGACTCAGCCAAGGGTTTTGTGAGGCTCCTGTCTGCTTCGTCCTTCGCCTGCAGTGCCTTTGATGGTGACCCTGGAGCTTGTGATGCACTGCTGGCCTGCCCCACTGCTGTGATTATTGGACAGCTCAGAATGGAAATGAGTCAAATTGTCTCAACCCCTGTGCTCCCAGGTGTGTCTTGGTGCACATCAAGAGAGACAGGACGGGTGCATCTGATGCCTTAAGTTTTGGTTTTCGTGTTTTTCGGGTTCTGTGCTGCCCAGAGGTGCAGCTCTGAGCGCACACTCGGTGTCACTCAGCTCTCTGCACAGAGCAGGGACACAAAACAAATCCTGTTCCTGCTGCACTCCAAGGACAACTTTCAGCCACAAAAGCACAAACAACGGTGGCTGAAGGGAGAAAACAAGAAAGATGGGACCTCACAGCCTGCAGCTGTAATTAGACAATTAAACTCAATATGCAGATAGACAAAAAGTTATAAAAATGTAAAATCTCGTGACTGGTCAGTGATTTTGTGACCAGTCTTAGTCCACCTTGGATATAGCCCTGGCCAGGCTCTTGTCCAGTCCAAGGTGAATCCTAAAGGCCTTTCAATAAACACCCACTTTCTTCTCTAGCTCTGTCCAGTCTCTGCCCCACGTCATCCCTCCCAAGGCATCACCTCCATCCTGCCTCAGCTCTCCATGCCGATTCCCACCTGAAGGATGAGGAGAGAACCTGGAAGCTGAAACTTGCCCCCGCTCAAAAGCCATTTAGGAGCTGGTTCACGTGCTCAGTACCATGGGTCCAGCTGCAGGCTCTGCCCATCTGGGGACAACCAAACGTCAGTAAATTCCCCTGGGAAGGGCACACCTGTGCTGAACAGAAGGGACGGCACCGAGCTGCTGCTCACAGAGGCTGGCCTGCTGAGATTCCCACCCACCCACCCACCCTGGGGGACAGCAGAGGCTGAAAGAACATCCCTGGGCTCCAGGCTCTTTGTAAGGGTGGGAGCTCACAAGCCCATCTGGACTTTCCCCTTGTCCAGGTGCTTCAGTCTCCATGACTCCCAGGGTTTCCACTCAAGCTCCTGCTCCACGGAAGGCAGGAACAGTTTGTGGGGACTCGCCCCCGGCAGAGGATGTGGAGCAGGGAATGCCTAAAGGCAGGGTGAGAGGGGCAAAAGGAAACAACCACCTTTATTTCCAGAGGCATGGGAGATGAAAAGGGTGGGAAATAGAATAGGAAAACCCAAGGACTGGCTTTCTCTTCATATTTTCCCCCTCACCGGCTGGCACAGGCCACCTGTGTCCCAGCAGAGAGCACAAGCTTGGCCCGGTATTTGTGGGACAGGGTCAAACAGGAGCCGTGTCCCCAGCACTGGGATTCCTTCAGGCTGAAGTTTGGAGAAAAAGGAACAAAACCAGAAACAACCCAGTGGGTTTTGGGCAGCCAGCACCTCCAGCCTTGGGCTGACGGGGTGCATCCAAACCGGAGCCACAGGCACCGATCCAAGCCAACGGAGCCCAGGGGTCAGGATGATCCCAGCCAGGTGTCACCCACCCCAGAGAGGCCCCACTCAGGGCTGGGGTGGTGCTCCCTCCACTGACCCCACTCCACACTCACTCAGAGCAGCATCTCTCCAGCCTGCCTCATCCACGCCACAAAAAAAGCCACTTGGCACAGTTTGGGATCAAGTGTACATTTTTATTTTTTAATGGAACATAGACTCCTTTAGAAAAAGAAACATTCAGCTGGATGATAACACCCATAGAAAAAAAAAAAAAAAAAACAAAACAAAACACCAATCTTGTGTTCTCTCTCTTTTTTTTTTTCTTTTTTTAAATTTGGCATTTGTTATCTGCATTTATATTAAAGCAAAGTGCATCTTTCTTACTTTTTTCTCGTTTATACACATTGCACAATACATAAATAATGATGCTTATAAAACGTCTTTATATTTACAAGTAATAATATATTTATATATAACATAAAATACATTTTTTTCTTTAATAAATCTCAGGGTTTTTTAAGGAGTCCTTTCTTTTGTGTGGGTGTTTTTCCAAAGCACTACAATGCTAAAGTTCCAAGAAGAATGCTCTCTTGTTCAATTAAACCTTTATATTTAGAAAAATAGCTTATGTTAAGGTCTAAACATGCTCATTGAGCTAAGAACAGTGTAAAAGTATCATACTCGTGTATGAATTCAAGAAGAAATGAAAGCACAACTGCATTTCCAGATAAGATGGTACCTGGATAACCTGATCTAAAGCAGGTTACGACACACCGACTGTTGTGAACACTTTTTCTCTTGTTTTCCCCACTCGTTTTTCTTTAGTTTTGTTTTAACCTTTTTTTTTTCTTTCTTTCTTTTTTTCTTTTTTAAAGGTTTACAATTCTGTCACTTTGCACCTCAGCTCAAAACGATCAAGCACGGGCCATGCCCGAAGTCCCTCCGCTGTTGTTTTCTCCCCTTACATCAATCCACGATCATAAAAAACATAGAAAAAGCAGTGGAACAATGGACACAGTGACAAGACATGAACCCAGCAACAAGAGAAACACAAAAGGTCGGCAAAAGACCTGTCTGGGAAGGTTTTTGCACCATCCTTCGGCGGCAACGCGGGGTCAGCACTGCTGGGGAAGGGTTCTCGGTGTCACCGTCGCTGGCAAGGTGGTGCGTACAAAAATACAGTCATCTCCTTGTGTTGTCCAAAAGAAGGAGCTGTAACATAGAGCTAGTGGCTTTCAAATCCGTCGATCCCCATTGGATAATCCTTTTGAGAGGCGTGAAGTAATTATCTCATGTGATCTATCCCCACTGCACCCTTCTCTCGCCCTTCTGAGAGTTATTGGTCATTCACACTTTTAAAAAATAGATATATTTATCAAAATACCCCAAAGGCAAAAACAACGACAACAACAACAAAAAAAAAACCCAACAAACAAACGAACAAAAAAAAAAAACAACCTCTCATAAGCTATTTCTCAAAACGAAGAAGGGCGAACAAAACGAAACAAAACAAAACAAAAAAAACACAAACAAACGAAAAATAAGAGTCTGCATGAAAAGCAAGCACTCAGAAGGAAGTAATAGCAGCAAAGGAGTATAGATGTCATGAGTTCACTATGTCTCGAGTCATCGGTTGTTGAAAATAACCTCCAACCAGCAGGGGCAGCTGCTGATGAACTGTCTCGTGTAGCACTGGCCCCAGCCTTTCACAAAGCTGATCTGCACGGTAAATCCGGTCCATGGCTGCTGCGTGAACTCGTGGTCGTTGGGTCTCTGCAAGGTGTACGCCTTCTCGTAGTCGAAAGCCTTGATGGAAAACCCTGGGAACACTTTGTGGACCAGCAACGTCCTGGAGTCGGGGTTGTCCAGTGTGGCCGACTTGATGAAGATGGGGTAACTGCTGCGGTTGTACACCCACACGCCGTCCACTTCCTTGGTGAGCTGGATGCCGTAGCCGATCTTGCTGCGCACCTTCTGCACCAGTTGGCTTTTGTTGTCTGAGTTGAGCTGTCCGAGGCAGAAACCATTCCCCTGAGGTAGATCATAGAAGATATCCAGGGAGGGCTCTTGGACAGAGTACAGCCGACCCACGCGTGTCTTCTCTTCCCAGTATGCCACCACACACCAGTGTGACCTATCCCCTGGCTCCTGAAGAACTTGAGAATCTGAGGAAAAACAGGGAAAGAAATAAAAAAGGGAGAGGTTTAGCATCAAGGGAACCAGCAGAGCCTTGCCTGCCCACGTCTTCACAGCCCTCTCCACGCATACATCGATGTCCACAGTGCATACGCCATTTCCAAAAAAAACATTTCCAGGTTTGAGGCATTCCTGTGTTGTTTCAGTGTCTAGATCTAGTTGGATTTACAGGTCCTGAATGACATTGTCAATGACGATGTCACAACCTCACACAAACCAGCACCAGGACCACCTCCCGCGCCAACAGGAGAGGTGAGATTCTAATGCAACCAAACACCTGAATCCCCTATGGAATGATGGGTTCACCAAACACCAGAATCCCCGATGGAATGATGGATTCACCAAACACTCGATTCACCTACAGAATGATGGGTTCACCAAACACCTGAATCCCCTACGGAATGATGGGTTCACCAACACCTGAATCCCCTACGGAATGATGGGTTCACCAACACCTGAATCCCCTACAGAATGCTGGGTTCACCAACACCTGAATCCCCTACGGAATGATGGGTTCACCAACACCTGAATCCCCTACAGAATGCTGGGTTCACCAACACCTGAATCCCCTACGGAATGATGGGTTCACCAACACCTGAATCCCCTACGGAATAATGGATTCGCCAAACACTCAATTCACCTACAGAATGATGGATTCACCAAACACCTGAATCCCCTGCTGAATGATGGGTTCACCAAACACTCGATTCACCTACAGAATGATGGGTTCACCAAACACCTGAATCCCCTATGGAATGATGGGTTCACCAAACACCAGAATCCCCGATGGAATGATGGATTCACCAAACACTAGATTCACCTACAGAATGATGGGTACACCAAACACCTGAATCCCCTACGGAATGATGGATTCACCAAACACTCAATTCACCTACAGAATGATGGATTCACCAAACACCTGAATCCCCTGCTGAATGATGGATTCACCAAACACTCGATTCACCTACGGAATGATAGATTCACCAACACCTGAATCCCCTACAGAATCACGGATTCACCAACACCTGAATCCCCTGCTGAATGATGGGTTCACCAAACACTCGATTCACCTACAGAATGATGGGTTCACCAAACACCTGAATCCCCTATGGAATGATGGGTTCACCAAACACCAGAATCCCCTGCTGAATGATGGGTTCACCAAACACTCGATTCACCTACAGAATGATGGGTTCACCAAACACCTGAATCCTCTACAGAATGATGGGTTCACCAAACATCTGAATCCCCTACGGAATGATGGGTTCACCAAACACCTGACTCCCCTACAGAATGATGGATTTAACTCCATAAATGACAATCTGCTGTACACAGACACTGAAAAAAAATGAAGTGCTTCTTCAAAAACCACACTGAAAGCCACCCCACGGGACCAGAAGGGATGAGAATTTGACTGCTCTGGTTCATGGGACTTTTCCCTGCCTGCAGGGCCCGGGTGATGGACAGTATGGGGACATGAGATGCCACCCTAACTGACAGGAAGTGCCAACAGATAAGAGGGACCCAAACAATCTCACACACGTTAACAAAAACAGCCTAAAAACTTGCAAAAAGGACGTAGAAATTCATTCGTGCAGCCTCCTTCTCTCAACTCCCTTTCCCATTGTTACCCCATGCAGCACGGCGATGATGTAGGAGGAAAAAGCAAGGCAGGAGGAGGGAAAAAAAAAAATGTGAGAAAGCCTTTTCCTGATGGAGGATCCCCAGCAGCCTGGCGCTGCTCGGCGGGTAATTCCTTCCAGCCTCAGCAGGCATGTTAAGACCTGGGAACTATTCATCTCTATAATAGTATTTAAAAAAAAAAAAAAAAAAAATCAAGCTGGGAATGCGAGTTAGTGAGCACTACCAAAATAATCCCCTGAACTATGAGAGAAACTACTGGAGCTGGGATGGCGGGTGACCCAACAAGCAAAAGCTCTTCCTGCAGCCCCCCCAAAACCCTTCCCTCCCAGGGCAGCATGCTGGCTGCCTGCTCTCTCTATTATTTTTCTATTAATAAGCCCATTTTTCCCAGTTTTCCTCCCCCATCGTGTTCAAGCCCCGCACTGTGCTTTTAAGAGAGAAGAAGGGAAAAAAAAAAGAAAAAAAAAGAAAGAAAAAAAAAAAAAGAGAAAAAAAAAAAAAAAGCCCAGCCGCACACTTTTAATTTCCTCATTTCTATGCCAGCAAGGAAAATATTTCTCCTTTCTGTTTTTGCCTGGCTGGAGGCAGCTACTAAAAATGGGCCTGACTGTGTACATCTCAAAATAGGGACCCTCGTTCCCAGGTTAAGCCAGGGGTGGGGGTTCAGGTCATGCTGGGGTGGTCCCCGGGACAGCTTCTGTGGAGGTGCACCCCAGTTTGTCCTTCCACCCCCTTCTTTGGTGCCTCACAAGACATTGCTCTGGGTAACCTTATGTCCTGCGGAAACCTGGGACTGAGGAGGGGCAGGGAGGGCAGTTTGGGCTACTTCCTCCCCACCAACCCAGACGGGGTGTCCTCCATGCAAAAGTGCATCCAGACGGGCAAGAAACACCCCCAGGATGGAGGTTCCACCTCCTGCCTGGGTGAGAGAGGAATCTGGGAGGGATGCTTCTGGATCCAGGAGAAGGATGCTCCTCACTCGAAAGGGAGGGGTCTCTGTTGACCACCCTTTACCTCCCTCCTCACTGTCAGCCTGCCAGTGAATGTTCAGAGCCTTCTGGGTTTTGTTTTACAGCAGTTGAGGGAATTTTGGAGCCATTGGACCCTTGCTGAAATTCCTATAGGTTTTTACCGATTCAAACATAAAATTATCCCTTTCAGGAAGTATCAGGGGGAAAGAAGGATTTCTTCCACCTGGATTTTGTTCTTGCATTAGTGACAACCACGTAACAACTAGACCACTGCTGCTTACAGAGAGCTGTTTAACTGCTGGAGCATTTAAGGAAAAGAAAAAAAAAACCAAACTACCAATAATAATAATTTTTTTTTAAAAAGGGAAAAAAAAAGAAAAAAAAAAAGAAAACTGCCTTGGCGATGAATGAACAGACCTTTATGGAGGGCTGGAAGTTCATGAATGAATCCCACTAGGTTTCTGAATGACACGGGGTGACCAGACCTCAAGGATGAATCTTAGGTAATCCGGGATGTTTGAGTGTTGTTTTTTTTTTTTTTTAAGGAGCTGATGCCAGCACACAGAATAAATATGCCAGAGCCTCTTCCGTTTGTGGGCTCCGGCTGTTGACTGCATGTCTAGTCAAAAATCCATGAGAATATAAGGGCTGAGCTCGGATAAACAGGCTCAGGCCTCCCTGCCAGCCACCACCAAAGCTGCTGTTTTTGCAGTTGTCGGGACCCTGGAGGAGCACACCCTCCCCTTGCTCCCACCCGCTTCCCTGGTTCTGGCGTGCGCCAGGAAAAGGGCTGGGAAAAGCCAGTGGCATCACTCCGACAGGAGAGGAGGTGGCGGGAGAGAAGGAAAAAGTGACTCAAGAGATGCTTCCTACAGCGACAGACTTTTTCTTTTTTTTTTTTTTCCCCCTCCTAAAAAGCTTTTTTTGGTGGCAATAATCGCGGATCTGTGCCAATGAAACATTACGCTCAAACTCAAAACACCCTGCTGGGTTCACCCTGTCCAGCCTGGGGTCACGGCGGGCTCCCACCATCCAGCTCCCATCATCCAGCTCCCATCTCCGCCTGCTGCAAACCCACACAAAATCCCAGATCCCAGGAAAACCCACAGCCACACATCCTCGTGTGCGACAGCCCGTAGATGGCTGCAAACCCTTCGGGACCCCTGTTTTGAGTTAAAAGCATCATTTTTTCACGAGCTCCTCGGCGCAAACACGTCCCTTTCTAAATGCCTGGAAAACTCCCAGCAAACTGGGAGCGTTCCCATATCCCAGCAAACAATGATAATTCTTAATGCTATAAACGTCTGCACTATTATTTCGTTATTAAGGATCCCTCCGTTTGCTGCTATCGCTGGGTTATTTGGATTTTCCATGGTTTCCATTAGAGCCCGCCCGGAGGCTCCAGCAGGCTCCCCCCGGCGCGTTGTGCAAGCTCATTGTGAAAAAATAATGGTATAGAAATAACTGAAAATAAAGTGAATTTCCCCTCAGGAATTTAGGGAGTCAGTGGCGCTGACCACTCGCAGTCAGGTCTAGAGAGAGGAGCCATTCACATCGGCTCCTCACAGAGGGGAGAAATCAATGCAGCGCCCCAGAGCCCCTTGGGGTAACATTTTTGGTAATTTTGGTGCAGATGGTTCATCGCTAGTGATGCCCCAGGCACAACCATATTACACCATACCCCGTTCCCACTGGAAAACTCACTTCTTCCCCCCATATTTTTAACGCCTTCCTGGATTTTCCTGAGGGGCTGCCCCAGTTTTGCCAATGTATCCATCGTCCTCCACAAAAACATCATCCCTGCTAAGTCCCAACACGCCAACCAGCACGAGAGGCTGTGGGGCTCCTCACCACTCGCCTTGGCCTCCAAAACCATCAAGTCCTGCCTGAATTTTCTCAATAAAACACCACAGTCGGGATTTCTCCTCACTGGGGGTGTGCACGTCACTGTCTGCGGTCTCAGGACACGATCCTGCTGAAAATGCTTCATCCATGCAGAAATCCAGGAGGATGGGATACCAAAGCAACAAACACCACCCCCCCCCCCCCCCCCAAAAAAAAACCTGACAGCTGCAGAAACAACAGTGAGTAGGGGACATTCACACCACAGAAACACCAAAATTTATCGAGTCCCACACTTGGTTCTTCCAAGCTATGGCAGAAGGACTCACAACTCTCCCTGCTTGGTAGCGGCGGGAAATTTCTGGTGTGGCTTTTCTCTCCATCTCATGGTGAGTTTTACGTTGATGAAGGTGTGCCATCTATACTTTTTTTCTTTCCAAGCTCCAGCAGTTTTCTGATGAGTTTGGGAAGAAAAAAAACTCTCCTTTTTTTTTTTAATTTGCAGAGACCCAAAGCATTTTAGCAAAACTGGATTTAAAAAATAGTAATAATAAACTGGAACAGCACAGCTCCAGTCCTGGGGTTGTTTTAGATCTCTTGCCCTTCGGATGTCAGCCTTGCCCCAGTGCCAAGTTCATGAATGTAAAGAGGAGCTAGGCTGGGGATCTTCTGGTTTTGTTCTGGTTTGATTTGTTTTTTTTTAAGCTAAAGGTTTTCCTGTGGTCAAACAACCTCAAAAGAAAAGAGCAAGTTTAGCACTGATCTCTCTGACCCACCAGGACTGCTCCCAGCTCATCACGTCAAGGGCTGTCAAAATTATCTGTATCTGTGACAACAACTCAGCATTGAAAATGGGAATGGAATGGCCTTACTGATGAGGATTTTAAATGCCTTTAATAATTGGATCTTTCATCAGTGACACCAGGCTGAGATGCAAATTAAACTATCCAAATGTAGAAGTGTTCCGAACTATGTATGTACACTTTTTGTACATATAGATTTATCTTCCCAAAAAACCAGTTTTGGTCCTGAACACCTTCTCATGCTCTTCCTAAAGTTCTCAGCATCTCACACCCTCCTCTGCCTCATTCTTTAGTCTGGATTTCCCACCAAACATCAACCCTGGCACAACACTCACCATGGTAGCATTTACCATGAACGGCTAACAGAAGTCTCCTCATTTTCAAAAATGGTTTGGGCTCGAAGAGACCCTAAAGATCATCTCCTTCCACTCCCTGCCATGGGCAGGGACACCTCCCACTGTCCCAGGCTGCTCCAAGCCCTGTCCAGCCTGGTCTTGCACACTGCCAGGGATCCAGGAGCAGCCACAGCTGCTCTGGGCACCCTGTGCCAGGGCCTCAACACCCTCCCAGACACCAATTCCTTCCCAGGATCCCAGCTGTGCCTGCCCTCTGGCACTGGGAGCCATTCCCTGGGTGCTGTCCCTGGGTGCCTTGTCCCCAGTCCCTCTGCAGCTCTCCTGGAGCCCCTTCAGGCCCTGGCAGGGGCTCGGAGCTCTCCCTGGAGCCTTCTCTTGTGCAGCTGAGCAGCCCCAGCTGTGCCAGGCTGGCTCCAGAGCAGAGGGGCTCCAGCCCTGGCAGCATCTCCGTGGCCTCCTCTGCGCTGGCTGCAGCAGCTCCAGGTCCTTGTGCTGCTGGGATACTCAAAGACCTGGAGAGAACCCTGCCTGGCTTCCCAGGAGACACCTTTCTGCTGGAAAATAAGTGCCCTGGGCGCTGCCAAGGAGCAGATGAGCACATTACAGCCCTTCCTCCTTTATCCACCCAGAGCACACACGGAGGGCACTTGTGCTTGGAAAAAAAAAATGTCTGGACTGGTGTCAGCACAACGTGTCTGGCTGGGGCCGGGGCTGAGACCAAGCTCAGCATGTCTACGCCTGATAATCTCTCTTGGCTGACCTTAGGTGGCATTTGTGTGTCCGGGACAGTGCCATGACCCTCATCGTCTCCTACTCTTGGGGACGCAAGAGACGGAGATACAAAACCCAGAGGTTTCCATGGGGTTTTAAACGCTCTTCTGGAGGGCCCACAGGACTGGCAAGTGCTGGTTTTGTAGGATCGCAGAAAAAACATCCCCCTGACCTCTTACTTGAGAAGTGGAAGGCATTATTACCTCCAGGTGAGGAGAACACAGAGCGTAGTGTGCTCAACAAAACAAAGAAAAACATGCACCCAAAAAGGGTAATCCCACTTCCTTTCTAGTCTCTCAGGCGACTTAGAGGGTGGAATAACAGAACAAAACATGAAAAAAAAAAAAAAAAAACCAAAAAAACCCAAACCAATCAAATAGATAAACAAAACAAAGAGAAATACCTAAAAGCTAGATTTCCAGGTACATTCAAAAGCAAAGGGGGGGAGAAAAAAAAAAAAAAAAAAAGTCGAAATTAAAGGCTAAATCCACATTAAAGGATAAATCCTGCTGCAGAAAAGGAGTTTTGTGCCTTTAACAAGTTTGTGGGCAGCCTGGAGGCTCCACCCACAGCAGGGCTTGCCCCAAACCTTTCGCAGCTCCCAGCACAGGAGGTTTGCAGGAGAAACAAACCCTCGCCTTCTGCAGGGATGGCACCGCCCTGGGGTCCCCCAGCACAAGAGCCCCCAAGAGCTGAGACGTCAACAACTGCTTAGGGAGCCTTTAATCTGTGGATTATTGACATGATAGACCATAACATCTCTTCAGGAGCCATTACAGCCCATCGTGTCAGTAGGTACTTATGCAGTCCCTAATCCGTGGATTGACAGGCTGGACCATAAATTTGTGTCTATGTCTAATTAGACGGCTCTTATTACTCAGCATATACGGCGGTCATGCAGGCTAAAGAGCCTTAAGATTACTTTTTTTTTTTTTTTTAATTTATTAGCTAGTTGTCCAATCAATCACTCAAATGGCTCCTTGTTCCTTGCGAAAATCAGTCAGCCTTGCACGAAAATAAATGCTAAGTTCCACCGCAAGATTTCAATTTGCTGATGTTTACTAAGATTGAGTCTGATGAGGTCAAGCAGGATAAAATATGGCAGAAGCCATCAGGGGAAGGAGCCTCACATTTCCCTGTTTTTCCCAGGCTTTGGTTTAGGTCGGTATCAACGCTGACCTGAAAGTTTGGGAGGGGTTTGCTCCGTCCCCAGGTGACCCAACCGAAAACTGCCCACAGCTGGGAATCCCCCTTGTGAAATCAGGACAAAAATGAGGTCAGGTGAGATGGTGGGTAGAGATGATTCACCCCCGAGGACATCCCCTCGGATTCCCACCACAGCTTGGTGGAGCCCTGAGTCAGCCCTCCCCCAACCTGGAACCCAGCCCTGACCTTCTCGAGGGTGAATTCAGCGAGAATGTAAAAGTGAGAAAGGAGGAAAGAAGGGAGGGAGGAAAGAAGGGAGGGAGGAAAGAAGGGAGGGAGGAAAGAAGGAAAAGAAAGAAGCCCTGCAAGCATGTTGTTGCAGACCTGCAGAGACTCAAGAGCAAACACCACTGCAGCAGATGCCAAAAGTGGTTGCCCAAATGATGGGCAAGGGGTAATATCCAAAAATATTTTTAAAAAACCATATTTGAAAGCGTGGGGTGATCCACGTCCCCTGCATTTACAGGATGGCACAGAAAGAACCCAAGTGAAACTGCTGAGTTCACGGAGTCCACCAAACCAGAAATTTGATTCATAAACATCCTATTAGTCACTGCTACTGTCTAATTACAGTGATTAATCAATTACCACGGCTAAAAACGACTCTAGAAGAGAAGAACCCTTTTCTTGTGACCATTCTCTTTAAAAGCAAGGCAAGGCTGGAGCTACAAGGTGGTGGGGCGGGCGGGGGGGTGGAAATATGCAGGCACACACCAAAAATGCCTGTCTGCCTGTCTCCAGTGGTTAGAGGAGCCAGCTGACTCCAGTTTCCTCCGTACCAGGCTTCAGGCCTCATCAGCCATGCAAATTATAGAGTACCGTGCTGTCTGAAGGCCGAATTTCGACTCAGCTCAGAGAAAAGCCTTAGAGGAAGGGTGGGGATGAAGAAGCCAGCCAAATCCATTCATATTTACAGTAAATGGGCCTCTTTGCTGTTGTTTAGTATACAGTCAGCCTAATTATTTTTGAAGTTTTAATTTAAAGAACCTTCTTTATCTGCCTCTCCTCCTGCACCCCTCAAAGGTGTGGGAAAACTTTTCCCTTGTTTCAAAAAAGCAGTAGGACGGGAATCCCTTCCCCAAGCTCCAACTCGAGCTGGGTGGGACAAAGGGGTGCTGCAAGAGGTGAGACCCTCCCAGAGCGGCCCTGCCAAAATCCATGGGGTTTTTAAGACTCCCGGGACTTCCAAAGAGTCACAGGCGCACGCAGATCCATGTGGAACCCTCCCAGAAATCCCATTTTTGCTGCATGTCGCTGCTCTGTGCTGGTGAGGACTCGCTGGCTCTGGCAGCGGCGCAGGTGCTCCACTGCCCTGTGTACTCTCCAACCTTCTCCCCCTCCTTGAGGCAACCCGAAATAATCTCACTTTTGTGACAAATCAGCCCAAGAGGCTTGTCTGGAGAACACAGCCCTCCACTAGATGCTGAGCTGGGAGCTCCAAGTGACTCAGGGCTGGTGCCAGCCCCAGCTCCCCGAGAGGAGCAGCCACCTTCAGCCTCAGCGGCTACCAGGACACACCTCTTCCCCACCCACACCCAACCCAGATCTCAACCAGAAACCTTCTGAGAAAGAGAAACCAGCACACAAAGGGCTCCTGACTTACTGCCATGCAAATCAGACCCCAGCCAGAGCTTGCCAAGAATTTCTCTCTCTCTCTCTCCTGGCTTGGGCTGTGCTGGGGGAGGCTCCTGTGGCAGCATCCTGCCCATCACCTTTCTGGGATAAATCCCGCCGCAGATGCCGAAGCCAGCAGAGGCCACTGGGCCATGCCAGCCGTGGGGTCACAGCCCGCCTCAGCACAGCCACCCCGCTGGGGTTTAGAGGGCGACCTTAAAAAGCTTTTTGCAATGAAAAATAAAGCTTCACTGTTTGGAGTCGGGGAAGGTCGCCCAGCACCCAGGGATCCTCAAGGGAGGGCAGGGATACAGCCCCCAGGAAAAGCCGCAGCTCTCCACTGACAACATGTAGCCGTGTGGGTTACACCTTAAAAACCTTGTTAAGACCTGAATAAAAACCGGAGAAGGGCGGTCGAGGATTTCCAAATGGATACTTAATACGCAGATGTGTGTTAGGGGTTTTCCCCCCCCCAGCCCCAACTGCATTACGCACACACACACATATACACAACACAGCATCGCTGCTGTTCTTATTCCAGTACTGAAAAAAAAAACCCAAAACCCTCCTCTCCCTGCAGCACACTGACCCAGAATTCTCCCCCAAAGACTGAAAGCAGACGTAAATACGTGTTTCTCTCCACACCAAAAAAAAGCCCACTTCCCCCAGCAACTTTTCCCAGAGCAGCATCTCCCTCGCCGAGATGTAAACCCACGGAAAAAGCAGAGCAGGAACAAAAGTCCTTTTCACGTCCGTCGTGCCCCGCTCCGTAACAATTATGAAAACTGTTTAGCTGGGCTGGCATTTGGAGCATTTACTGCATTCCTGCCAATAAATTCCAGTCCCGGATCCGATGGAAAAGGCTCCCTCCCTCCCCTTTCCCCTCCCTCCCTTGCCTTCATTCCTCCTGGCTTTCTTTACAACCTAATACCCTGTCGACGCGGGGCCAGGGCCTACTTAGGGGGAAAAAAAAACACCCAGCGCCAGACTGGAGACAGCAGGCAGACTGAAAAAGTTAATCATTACTTCTGTCTGCCTTCATAATCTAATCACGCCTATTCCTAAGAGCGGGGCGGCGGAGCACGCCGTACGCTGGATATATACATCCCGGGGTCACCGCCCAGGGGTGGACGGACGGACAGACGGACACACGGACAGCCCCGGCCCGGGCAGGGGGCAATCAAGGGATGGACAGACAGGAAGGATGGCGTTGGGAAGGAGCTCACAAGCCTGGCCATGCACACACACACACCCCTCCCCTCGCCTTTCACTTTGCTCTGGATTAATAACGTGTAGCAATTATGGAGAATATTATATTCATTAAGTAATTAACCCTCCCGGCGCTCCGGCGGAGCCGGCACCCCCTTCTCGCAGACAGAGGCCAGCAGAGGTTTGCCCCGGGCTATAAAACGGGGCAGGTCGGCAGCACACAGGTTTAAAAAAAATTTAAAAAAAAAAAAAAAAAAAAAAAAAAAAAAAAAGCGCCCCAAAACTCCTCATGGCTCATCTCATCCCACTTCTGGTGGGACAGCAGAGATGTGTCCCGAGCAGGGACCTGCCATGACCAGGGTGGCACCACCAACAGCCACCAGCATCCCGCCATGGGGACAAAACTCAGGGGATTTGAGTGATACCAACAGCCACCAGCATCCTCCCATGGGGACAAAACTCAGGGGATTTGAGGTGTCACCAACAGCCACCAGCATCCTCCCATGGGGACAAAACTCAAGGGATTTGGGGTGTCACCAACAGCCACCAGCATCCTGCCATGGGAAAAAAGCCCACAGGAACTGGGCATCACTGGGATGCAGCAGCATCCTCACATGGGACTGAAACCCAAGGAATTTGGGAATCACTAAGACCCAGGAGCATCCTCACGCAGGGATGAAGTCCAGGGAATCTGGGGCTTGGCAAGCCCAGCACCACATCAGCTCCTCCAGAAAATAACTGCTCTGCAGCTCCCAGGTGAGCCAAGGCTTCATGCTCTTGACACCCAGGATACATTTTCCATGCTTGGCTGTGACAAAGAACAGTAAAACTACAGGCCTCTGCTTATGATTTATGGGTTTGTTCCTTATCGTGAGCTAAAAAGTCTCAGACAGGCTTCCAAAGAAAATGAATTCATCAGTTCAAATGCAGTGATGTAACTTCAGGCTCCCAGCTCCTTTTCCAAATAAAACTCCTGTTACTTGATTCCCGCTCGAAGAATGATTTTATGCAGTTATTGACTCTGTCCTCTCTGCCTGGGAAGGTGCTGCCAGAGCCCAGCCACAGGGTCACTGACAGCTGTCCCGCGTGGGCGGGCAGGACCTCACCCCATGGCTTAATTTCTCCACTGTTTTGCCATTTTCCCTACTTTTCTACTCAAAACCTCACCTTGCACACCAGTGTGCAAACGGACAACTCAGCTCCTCTGGTATTATTTTGCATCTCCCACCATGGAGGGGGCTCATCCCCAGCAGCGACGCCTGGTAATTTTTATCACCCAAAAATTCGGCCCGTAGCCTTCCGTCACCAAAAACCACCGGACCCGCAGCCAACCCCGCCACTTGGAAAGTGGCAGAGGCCTGCATTTCCACCCCCTTCCCAACAGCCGAGTTTCTCCACCACAAAGTCACCTCTTGTTGAGGAGGTTCTGGTTTCTGCGAGCAAAATCTCTTCAGCCTGCGCAAGTATTGCACAGAGCTCTGGACAAATATGGAACGCATTCAATGTACAACGAGTATATTGAATGTATTAAACCTATGTATCTATGGAATATATACATTATATGTTGACTACATCTCACATAATTATTATATTTATATTGAATAAATGATCTCCACACATATTCAACCTATACATAGAGGCTGAATAGATTTTCCTCAGCATTTAACCATCTACAGCCCCACTTACCCCCTACATCTATAAAATACGTATCTGCGACTAGGGTTAAGAGCCCCAGCAGTTACTCCTTTAACGGCAAAATTTGCCTTTCCACATGCTCAGGGAGCCAGGACTTCACCCCAAAGCCGGCTCACCAAACCCCAGCACCCCAAGAGGGATCCATCCCGCTGAGGGAGGGTGAGGAAGGACCACGGAGCCAGGGACAGGCGAGCATCCCTAGGAGCATCCCCAGGACCTCCTGCAACCAGCCCATGGTGCCTCAGCGCTGCCAGCACAGCCCAACCAGGGAGGCTGAAGCCAGTAGGTTTTTTCTGTAGTGAGGTTAAAAGGGTAGAGAAGGGCTGAGCCAGCTCTTACAGGGTGGGTTTTTTTTTTCTGTTGGGTTTTCTTTTTTCCCTTTTTTTTTTTTTTTTCCTCCCCCTTGCAAGTTAAAACCAAGATAATGACACTGGGTGGGGACCAATTTGAAGGGCTGAGCAGCCAAACCAAAATTAGTCTCCCGGCCAAGAGCTTCCTAGGCCTCACAGTTTGGGGAAGGAAGCTGAGAAAAAAGCATGAAAAAAAAAAAAAAAAATAAAAAAATTCCTCGGGAAGCTGGACCGTCGCGCTCAAGCAAAGGTGACCCTGCTAGTCAAATATTTTTCAACATAACAAAAATAAAATCAAGTACTGGAGCAGCCTCCTTTGGAAAAGCAGGGCATATGAGATGGTGTTTTTTCCTCCTTTCTCCTTTTCTTTCTTTTCCCTCCCCTGGCACTTTCTTTCCTTTCACTAATAACTATGTTTTCTTGCCTTTTTTTTTTTCCTTGGCTCTTTCCTCATAAAAGACTGATGTAATTTCCTGTCTTGTCCCAATGTTTCCTGTTAATTAACAGGGTGAAAGTTATCATCACGCATTTAAACGGTAACCCGAAAGAAGGGAGGGGGAAAGGAAAAAAAAAAAAAAGAAAAAGAAAATAAAAAAGAAACGTGTGTTGCTGTCATCACATCCCCAGCAGCACAAAACACCCTGGAAAAAGCTTTTTGGAACTGATGGCTTGAGCCCATGGGCAAAGACCCCCCCGAAGGGTGGCAGCAGGTCTGTGCACAGGTGATCCAAGCCCCCACCCTCCCCTGGATGGGGATGGAAAATCCCTGCAATGCTTGCCCAGAAAACCTCGTTTCTTGCATTAAGAAGGAAAATAGAAGAAGGGAAACAAGGAGATGGAAAACAGGAAGAAGAAAGAAAAGAAGTAGAAGGAGGAAAAGAAGAAAAATGTAAGGGAGGAAAATGCAAAAAGGAGAAGGAAGAGGAAAAGAAGGAGAAGAAGAAGGAGAAAAGGTAGAAAAAAAAAGGGAAAACATGAAGAGAAAATGGAAGGAAAAAAAGCCGAAATAATTTTAAAAAAGAGAAATAAAATGAAGTAAAATATGTTGTAGAGAAAGAGGCAGACAGCAACACCCAAGATGTTGCATTTATTAAAAGAAGGTGAAGAATAAAGGGAAAAAAAAAAAAAAAAAAAACCCCAGGGGCTAATCCAAAGACAGCAGGCGGAAATCCTGTGAGCCGCCGAGCTCCTTCCCTTGCCCGCCCTCAGCCCCGTGCAGGATCAGGCTCCTCCGTGCCCTCTGTTCCTCAACAGCAGCCGTGACGCAGCCGGTACCCCGGCGGCACCGCGGCCACGCCGACGGGCGGGCGAAAACAAAGTGATTTAGGCAAAAAGCGAGGGTGGTTAGAGCAAGAGAACTGTGCCTCGGCGGTTAATAATATCCCGGCGCTGAAAATAAACCGGGAAGGAAGCTCCTTTGTGACAGTAGGCAGGCGGCCAGGCTGTGGCGCGGGTCATTCATGCCGGCGGGGGACGGCAGAGGGGCTGGCACCCACCCGCCGCTCAGCTGGAGCACAGCTGGCGCTGGGGACGGGGTCCCCGCGCACAGTTTTCTCCCGGGAGCCCCTAAAACGCGCTGCACCCCGCTGTGGGGCAGCGGGGAGGGTTGCGGTGTTGGCCGCCGTGGCTGGAAACAGGCATCCCTCCCCCCCACCCCATGCCCGTGGCAGGGAAACGCGTGTGGCTAATGTTACTGGTTCCTTTGGGGTAAGCGATACCCGCTGGCAGACAGTGGGGATGGAAACGATGCAGCCCACATCCCTGCCAGCCCCGGGGCTGCTCCTCTACGAGTGTTTTTGTCCCACTGAGTTTTAAATGTCCCCAGTGATCAAGTTGCCGGCGCTCAGCGGGACGGCCGCCGCGAGCAGGGCGCGGTTTTGAACAGGCATTCAGCTTCCAAAATTTCACCTTCCTAGCCTCTTTCTTCCCTAAAAAACGCCAGGCTGTGGGGTTAGAACGCAGGTGACCCCATCGTGGTCCCCCCATCAGTGTTCCCGCCACCATCCCCACTATGGTGGACTTGCTGGTTCTGGGGTCTTTCTGCGTTTTGTCGTCAGCTGTTCCCAAGGCACCGTTTGGCTGGGAAAATCTGCTGGCATCTGGGAAAATGGGTTTAACGAAGCTGTACAGGTATGGACTGACACTATCTAATGGGGGCAGCACCTCTGCTATCATTTCTTCTTCAAAACACACGGTAGGAGAGTATCTAGGAAAGGCTCAAGAGGCTCTAGAGCACTTAAAAAGTAATTATTAAATGGATTCTATTTGCTTTGGAAGGATTTTAACCGGCGAAACGTCCGGAGCTGGGAGGAGGATCCCGGCTGTGTCCCAGGAGGGTCCCCACAGGGTGAGAGCCCCCTTAAAAAAAAAAAAAAAAAGAAAAAAAAAGGGAAAAAAAAAAAAAGAAAAAAGAAAAAGAAGAAAAAAAAAAAGCCCTCCCGGGGCTTGAAGGAACCAGAGCGGGTGGCCAAGCCAAGAGCCCGGGGTCGGTGCCAAGCACCAGCTCCCTCCTCCCAGTCGGCCACGGTCAGATGATGTGCGAGGCGAGCCGGGAGGCTCCTAGTCTGGCAGGCAGCCTGCTCTGCTCCAGAGGCTCCAGTGCTGTCATCCTGGCATTAACCCCTGATAACCTTGTCCTTTCCAGGACTGGACTGCGGTTTTTAGGCAAGAAAGGAGCAGGGAGGGGTCACGACTCCCAGCGAGGCTGGGAAGGAAAGGGTGCAGCGCCCTGCGACGCTCAAAGCAGATTAAAAAATATTAAAACGACGTAAGCCCAAAAATAAACCAAAAATAAGTGACTTAAAGAAAAAAAAAAAAATTCCCAAGCAATTGTTTATCCCTGGGACAAATATACAATCCTGGTTCCACAGGAAGATGTCTCAATTTCAGATTATAATAGGATGCCAATTTGTAAATAAAGGCATTTCACAGGAGGTTATAAACTCCGTAGGGGAGGGAGGTGGAAGTAGGGGGAACGGGAAAACACAGGCAGGGCTCTGGCGGAGAAACAGCACAGGATCCTGTTTACATGGGCGAGGGGAGAGCGACGGGAAGCCGCTTTGGGGGGCAAATATCTCCGGATTTGGACAAGGTGCTTCTTCCCCGTGGAGCAGATACCAGCAGGGATCAGAGGCATAGTGAAACATTCCCGGCCTGTCCGCAATTTTGGAATGAAATGTCAATCAGCCGAGAGGTCCCTTCAACCAGACAAGGTCCCACAGCACAGAGAGCCAGAGTAGGGAACGATGCCAATGCTCCTCCAGCCTGGGGAACTCTATTCCCTGCGTTTTTGGTGTGGAGTTGGGAGGGAGAAACTGAGTCTGCGCCTGCTACAGAAGAGCTCTGTTGGCTTCCCAGGCCCAAGGCTTGGAGAACCTTGATCCAGCACCCACCAAGCATCGTCATTCAACATCCACTGGCTCTTGGAAGCATCCTGAGGCACTTCCAGAGTTTGAGCAAATCAGCAGAATTGGGCCAAAACCGGGATAACCTCTCAGGTTTGGTATTTTAGGAACAACCTCTGTAAAAAAGGAGCGGATGTGGCGAGGACACAAGCCAGCTCAACTTGCTCTCCCTCTCTGAGGACATGCTCTGGACTTCTCGAGAGCTTCTCTTTGCCAGCAGACCCAGCACTAATCGATCACCTGTCCTGCTTGGAGAGCCACCTGCTCACCCACCGTGGACACCACAGCCTTCCAGCAGCCGAGGGCCACCAGCCCCACGCCACACACGGGTCAGGACAGAGTTGTCCAGGGCTGGTGGATCACATTCCGTGGAGACCCAGCAGCAAGCACCACCAGCTCACTCCCACCCTTGGAGCAGGGCTTCTCCATGGGTCCTGCAGCAATCTGGCTGATACCAACCTGATGCCACCAAACCACGGGCCAGCCACCCCCAGCCGCTCCAAGCATGGCTTTGCTCGCTTGAAAGAAGTCACAACCAAACACATCTGCCGAGGGCAAGTCAGCTCAAAATACAGGAAAGCCACCCTCTGTCTCCTATTTACGGGAATTATTTTTATCTCCAATGGGATATTTTTGCTCCCTAACCGCGCTGAGGACAGAAAGGATCTGGCTAGTAATACCTGAGCACGGCCGTGTCAGCGGGGGAAAACGTGAGCGAGGAGTCCTGACCTACCCACAGGCTGACCACCGATAAAAATAAAGATGATATAAGAAAATAAATAAAGCCAAGAATACAGAAGCGGGAGCCAGCGCCTTGGGGGAAGAAGCAAGGGGTACATCAGCCAGAGAACGGGATGGCTGTAGAAGACAGAGCAGAGGTGTGACGAGAAGGGGACACCAGCACGGTGCGAAGGGCTACCCAGCATCACATTCCTGGGTCACAAAGGAGAAGAGAAAGAAGAGGCAGGGAGGGAGGGAAAGAGCAGCTCAGAGCAGTTATCACAAGGGGGAAGCGCTCCCCGTAAATCCCCCGGCCGCTCGGCTCCCCCCGCCACACATCCTCCAGAGCCTCTGGTATCCATCAACACAACTGCCTGCAGCCCCAGTAAGAGACAGAGCCCAGCAGTGGCTGATCTGAGACTCCTCCTCATCAAAGGCTCCTCGTGGAGAGAGCTGCGAGGGCGCTCGCTTTGAGCCCCGTCAGTGCTCCCCTTGCCACCATCCTCTCAACGCCCCCGTGCACTCCCCCGACGGAGCGGCTGTGACCCCCAGGCTGGCCTCATTCCCAAATTCTCAGTCAGTACTGAGAGTGATCTGGCTTGCCAAATCTTGCTCTTTAAGACATCAGAGCAGGACTCCTGACCCCGCTGCTACACCAGCATCCACCACACGTCACTAATGACCAAAGGCTGCAGTGCTGCAGGATCCCACCACCACCAACAACAACCACCTCTGATGTCTTTATCCACGCACACCCACTCCAGTTTCCAAATTGCCAAAATAATTACCTTTTCCCCCCCCCCCCTTTTTCTTAAACCATCCTTTCATCGAGGAGCTGCAAATCCAACGCACACAGGTCTGGAGGGGACTAGGGACGTTGGATTCTCCACCCAGCATCACCCATCCCTACCTGCCCAAACACAGATAAGACCAAGCCAAGGCACCGGCCACGCACCCTGCCAATAACTCATTAAAGCCCTCTGCAAACACACTCTTCTGCTAGCTAAAATATGCAGTAGGAGGTAGGGAAAAAGAAAAGAAAAAAAAAAAAAAGAGGAGGAGAAAGTGAGCTTTGGAGGATTGCTCCAAAGTGCGTTTATTTTCCTTTCTTGACTGGGTCTCTCCAGTTGGGAATTTTCAGTGCTGCACTTCTGCGCGCGGAAGGGAGATGCCAGTAAATCAGAGCAAATTCAAAACAAATGCTCTTTCATGTGGAGGCATTCAGGGCTTGGGTAGCTAACCATATCCCTTCAAGAGTCAACTCTCCTATCAGCTCCTCATTAAACTAAATGGCTACAATTACATTTGGGGAGGGAAAAAAAAAAAAAAAAAGTGGTTAATGATCGTAAAAAGGTTCTGTTTCCAGGCTTGGGGGGGGGGGTGGGGGTGGGGAACCTTTGATAAGGGAGGGGAAAAAAAAAAAATCCAATCCAATGAAATAATAACAATAGAATAAAGTAAGTTAAAAATGCACTTTCAGGTGGAAATGCGCTTTCATTTGGGGAAGAAGCTCAATTAAGGAGCTAGGGGTCCCCTTCCCGCGGCCCTTTGGGAGGCACCAGGAACGAGCCATGTTATTTCCTGCAGCCCAAGCCCCCACCTCCTGCCTTCCCTTCGGGAGCGGAGCTGCCAGACGAGATGTTATCAATAGGCTGAACCTTACAGAAAGCCCCCTTTTAAAAGCGAGTACTTCCTCTGCTTATTTCATGTGGTATCCTGTGGAACTGAACTCTCTCCTCCCCTCTGCAATGGGTGTATTTCAGGAGGAAAAAGGAAAAAAAAAAAAAAAAAAATCTAACAACATCCTTATTGTGTTGTTTTGCTTCTTGTCTTTTTCCTTTCTACAGTCACTTTTTTTTTTTTTTTTCAAATTCCCTGAAGCTATAGGCTCCAATGTTAAAAAAAAAAAAGAAAGAAAAAAAAAACCACGCAAATCCTTCTGCCTTAAGAAAAAAAAAAAAAAAAAACCAAACAGCAACAAGTTTTCCTGTTCCCTCTCCCCCTCCGTTTGATTAATTCTCATTAGGGCCTTTGAACAAACAATATGCTCCCCTCTCAAATAACAGACAGGGTATATATTACACCCAAAGAAAAACAAACAAGGCTCACTTAAAGACATCACATCCACACCAAACGCAATTCCTGGAGAGAGGCAGGGGCAGATGCATGCGCGCGTGCAGCCGCAGACGACCCGATTCCGAATTCCAGTTCCAGGGTGATGAATAAATCATAAATCAAGGAGACATCCCCACAAAGGCAAGCGCCTTCAAACATCAGCCTGTACCTGCAGGTACACGGCCTCAGACACTTTAATCCTGGCAGAGACACGGAGGTGGCCGGTCTGGGGTGGGAGACGAGGTGCTGGAGACGTCACACCTTGGAAATGGCGTTGGGAGTTGGACTAGGTGACCTTCAAAGGTCCTTTCCAACCCAAACCACTCTATGCCTCCACGTAAACTCCAAGAGGGGTGGAGAAACCACCTCACAAGCCTCCATCCTGTAACAGCAACTGGAGGCCAAAGGAGTTGGCAAATAGGAAAACAATGGAAATCACGGAATATACCAGGAAGGGACACAAAAACCTCATCACCCCTCTCTGCCACATCCTCTATTAAAAAACAGGCCACCTTTCCTCCCCAGGCACCACCAGCCTTGTGCATCAGGTGTGGGATGCTGCTGACCTCACCAGGAGCCAAGTCTGAGCAGGGCTCTCATCCCAGGGACAAGAGATGCCCCCCACCACCAAGGCAAGGGTTTGACACCGAATCCTTCTTTAAGGTACGACTGCACCTGCTCCCGTCATCCACACGCCCGAACGAACAGCCAACCAACATCGCTCAGCCTTCCCCCGCCTCAGTCCTCTTGCCTCCTCCTGCCTTAGCCCAAAAATGAGTGGAGCACAAGGCTGGAATTCAAAGGAAACGCAGGCATTCAGGGATGGAGAACCCTGTCTGGGATTTCAACACATCCTCTGCACGAGGCTGCTACTGAAAGGAAACCCAACTCCCCCTGCGAGCACGCCCTTCTCGGCGACGTGCATTCCCAAAACTCCCCCCAGCATCTCCCCGCCTTTTGTCAGGACCCTCAGCCAAACGCAACCCGCAACCCACGGCCAAGATCAACAAGAGACGTCTTACCTGAGAGCCCCCCAGGGGCTAGACAATTAGTTCCCCCTGTTTCAGTGGAGGAAGGCACAGAGTCTGGACAATCTGCTGGAGCAGAGGGAAAAGGAAACAAAAAAAAAAAAAAAAAAAAAAAAAAAAAAAAAAAAAAAGAAAAGAGAAAAGAGAAAAGAGAAAAAAGAAAAGTCAGTATATAGGTGGCTCTTTGCAGGCTCCCAGCATCGCCCCAAGCAGAGCACGCATTCCAAAGGGCTTAGCAGGAAGCGATTACTAATTGTCCGCACAGAGACGGTAGTTCATCAAGAAGCATCCACCCTAACTCGTTGTCTCAGTCAAGGCTGCGCTTCATCACCAGCCAGCGCTGATTATAGACTGGCAGAAATTACAGGCTGGCTGCCACCTCTCTGGACAAGTCACCGGCTAAGGAGATCAAGGCTGTCGCCGTCCTGATGTAAGCGAGCTTCCAAAAACGCTTAAGTCGTGGCTTTGCGCACCCAATTTAGTCAAAACCTGTAACTCACCGAAACGGGAACCGAAAGGGAAACGTCTCATTGCTGCCCTTTTGCAGTGAACGGGCTGAGCGTGCGGTGCCCCGCTCGGTTTTTGTCACCACCAGCTGCTGGCAGACCTCATTGCCGCCTCCTGGGCAGCTGGACCTGCTCCTCCGTGCACCACCAAAGGGCAGGGTAAGACTGGCTGCTGCCTTAGAGGTTTCTCCCCATGCGTGCAGGTGCTGGAGATCAAGGTTTGGACCTCCCTGTCCTAAGCCTGCTCTTCCAGGTGACAACAGTCAGAAGCCAACACCGATCTCCTGGTCCGACACACCGACTCCAGCTTTTCGGTCACTACCATGTGAGACCACAAAGCAAAGAACAAGCCTGAGAAGACCAGTGAAATTCACACAAACTTCTGGTCCTCAGGGACTTTGGGTTTCACCAAATTTGGGCTCTCTGTGCCCTCATTTCGGCCACATCTGTATCCCAAAGCAAGGGCCACCACCAAGAGAGCCGAGATGATTTTCTCCCTACTGATAAAGCAATTCTGCCAGATCCCACCCCTGAAATACCAGTGAATAAGAAATTCCTGTCTGCATAACCTCATTTTATCAGAGTAAAGTAAAAGCCCTAACAGGAATATACAGTTTAACAGGATATACTTAATCAAACTGAAAACAATAGAGGAGACAGGAAATAGACTTACTTGTGAAATACTGTATATGATACGTTCTCTAAATGCCTTGTCGTGTTTTCTATGCTTTAAAGAAATAGAGGAGCTTTTTTTCCTTTTTTGCCTTTTTTTTTTTAACCCTTTCTAGTCCAGACAGGAGATTCCCCCACCATTCCCCTGTGATGGCTTCAGCTGTTTGAGCTACAGATGCTTTGTGAACACAGGCTGGACCACTCTGCCCTGCAGCTACAGCTCCCTGAGGAGTTCCTGTGGATAAGGGACATAACCAGTCCTTTCCATGTTGTCGTGCTGTAGGGATCCCATGGGACCAGGTTCTGTTACCACATCAGGCAGCACAGAATCCTACCCAAACTTCAACTACACAACCCTAGCAATGGGGGGGATGTGCTTCCATACTTCTCCTCAGCTCCCTGGTCACATCCCATCACCCAAAAGACCACTCCCCTCATCCATGAATCACCCCCTGGACCCCCTTTCCGGAATGCAGAGCTGGTGCAGCTCAACTCTAGACCAACCAGCAGAGCCAGGCGCGGGATGATCCCGGAGGCAGAACCCTGGCAGGGTCTCTGCCCTGCCCGTGGCTGGATTCATTGTTGCACTCTTCCCACCGCCCGCAGAGGTGCCCAGGGCTCTCCTTAGTAGCGGGCACTGGGGCTCCTTTCGCCTTCAGCCCCAGAGGGGGGGCAGGAGCGGGCGTCTGCCCCAGCCTGGTGCACATCAATCTCCTCCCAGCACGAAACCATTGCGGAGACACACAGCTATTCCTTGTGGCCACCAGCCCAACCTTGCAAGGTGTCAAATAGCTCCTGGGAGCTGCCAAACCTCCAGCTCCCTGGAAAGCTGACACCGCAGGAGGGCATTCGGCCCCGCAGCCGCATCCCAGTGAGCTTCCTGCGCTCCCGTACACCGGCACCACCGAGTCCCGTCACGCAGGAGCGCGATAAAGCCACGTGCAGCCCCTCGTCCCACTCAGAGCAGAGTCAAAAACCTGCCTGGACTGTTTGAGGGTGCTACTGCCCACCTCACCCTCAGCACAGCTGCCAGGAGGCAGCTCCAGCAGGGATATCAGGAACGCTGAGTGCCCCCATCATCCATCCCTGCCAACATCCCGTGTGAGGAAGAGGGAAAGTCCTCTCCTTGATAAAGGTCCTTCCCATCCCTGGAGGTGTCCAAGACCAGGCTGGAGGCGGCCTAGAGCAACCTGGTCTAGCGGAAAGTGTCCCTGCCCAAGGCAGGGGGTTGGAGCGAGATGAGTTTTAAGGTCATTCGAACCCAAACCATTCTGGGATTCTACGAATGAGCAAGCCAGGCGGGCCCACAGCCTTCCCTCAGGTAACTCAGCCATCAAGGGCAGGTCTTTCTGCTCTGCAAGAAGTACACAAACACCAGATCTTTCCTACCAACACAGCCCGGTGTGGCATTTCATCGCCTGCAGCGGATTCCCAGCTCCTTGCCCATCCCCGCTTTCCTCCAGCCTGCGATGCAGCCTGTCTCAGCCTCCATCACCTCCAGAAAAACCAATTTAACCCCCATCGGTTAAGGGTTTTAAACAAAAAGAGAAGGGAGGTTTAGACAATATTGAAGAGAGAAACGGTTAACGATGGCACTGGTGAGGCACTGGCACAGGTTGCCCAGAGGGATGGTAGATCCCACAGAAAACATTCAAGGTTAGGCTGGATGGGACTTGGAGCACCCTGGTCTAGTTGAAGACGTTCCTGCTCATTGCAGGAGCGTTGGACTAGATGCTC